>NC_134267.1:2889664-3189664 GCF_031893055.1 Leptodactylus fuscus | reverse complement strand
TAGAGACAAAATCAGGAAGATTTTTCATTTGCAGAAGAATGTCATCAACTTGTTTATCTAAACAATATGTATCATCTTATTTCATTGGTCTATATCCATTACAATAAACCTATATAGGAAATGAAGATTTCGATGCACTATGTCTATACAGGTAAGGAAAAGTCCATATTCACTATACGTCATTGCGCATACACCTACTGCGATCTCATGGTCACTATACGTAAGCAATCGTCATTAGGATAATTGACAGGCCAGGGTTGCATGGATGAGACCTCACTCGTCAACCCCCACGTCATCATCCGGTGTTCCACTGCCCACTCTTTCATATCTATACCACAGGCAGAAGTTGTAATGCACCATGCCAATATCAAAGATGGAAGATTCATGTTCTCCATAGATTAATGCGCATGCTCCTGTTAATATCCCACAATGCGCTATGCCAATATAAAAGATGGAGACTTCATGTCCTCTGTATATTAATGCGCATGTCCTTGTTGGGATCCCATAATCTCCATGCAACAGTGTCATCGGCTATATATTTAGCAAATCAGACATGCGATCTCAAAGTCTCTATGCATAAGCATCATCATTTAGATGGTCAACAGGCTAGAGTTGTATGGATGAAAACTTCACTCGTCAACCTTCATAATGTTGTCCGGTATACTATTATTTGCTCTTTCATGCCCGTTATTCCATAATGCGCTATGCCAATATCAAAAATGGAGACTTCATACACTCTGTCGTTTACAGCGCATGTTCTTATTGGGATCCCATGATCTCCATATATCAGTGTCATCGGCTATATATTTGATGAACCGGACACTAAATAAAAAGAATACCAAAGAAAGGGGGAAAAAACAAAAATTTCATTACAAGAGAGGTAAGTAAATTGACATATCTATCAGAAATGCTCACTTCTATCAAGAAGAACACACATTCGCATTTTTACTTAATATCTGATATAAACCCAAAACAGTGACATCAGTATAATTAATAATTCTATTCTTCTTATTATCGTGTACTTTTTCTTCGAATGATGTATAATAAAAAATCAGATGTTATAAATATAAGATACATCGTTTCTGTTGTTCATACCTTTAGGGAAGCGAGTACTAAGCTTCCATATCCAATACACTTCACGTATACGTAATATATGTTCCCAGTTACCCCCTCTTGCCGGTCTAGTAACCTTTTCTATACCCATAAATTTGAAATTTCCAGTATCCCCCGCATGTAATTCTTTAAAGTGCTTCGACACACCTGTATTTTTAGAACAATCCATATTTGTGATGCTTTGTAAATGTTCAGATATGCGAACTTTAAGACTCCTGATAGTACTGCCTACATATTGGACATTGCATTGCTTGCACGTAATCAGATATATTGTATAACTGGTTGAACAATTGATGTAATTTTTTATCTCATATTGTTGGCTAACATCCGTATTTTTAAATTTATTACCCACTTCCACAAATCTACATACTCCACAACGTTGTTGCCCACATCGATAGAAACCACACGTCTTTAGCCATGTATCCATATGACTATCATCATCTCTCAAGAGACTAGGAGATATACGATTACCTAGGGTCCTACCTCTTCTCGGGATAAATTCACATCCTTCCTGTATGATTTCCCTAAGTATTGGATCCTGATTGAGAATAGGAAGGTTATCCCTTAGGATCTTGATGATTTTTTCATATTCTAAACTATAGTGAGTTGAAAAGTGTACTCTTGACTTTTCCCTTTCTCTGTTCTTTTTGCTGTATAAAAGGTCTTTCCTATCTCTGTTGGCAGCAATATTGTATGCTCTATCTATAGCCCATTTAGGGTAATTTCTCTGTAATAATCTGTCCTTTATCAGGGACGCCTCTCTCTCAAAGGAATCTTGTGAAGAACAGTTCCTTTTGATCCTAAGAAATTCTCCCACAGGTAATGATTTTTTGACATGGTTAGGATGCATGCTGTGAGCATGCAACAACGTATTCCCCGCTGATGGTTTTCTATAATTCTCAATCTCAACTTTACTGTTGTCTTCATCTCCTCTGAGTAATATATCAAGGAAGCTGATGGATTGGCCTCCTATCACATAAGTGAATCTAAGATTATACGGGTTGTCATTAATATAATCTATGAATTTGATAATTTGTTTTTCATCACCCATCCAGATTAACAAACAATCATCAATGTATCTACCGTACCATATTATATGGTCTCTGAATGGGTTGATGTTACTATAGAGGTGCTTCTCCTCCCACCACGCCATAACCAAATTGGCTAGGGAGGGGGAGAAGCATGCGCCCATTGGAGCACCTCTAATTTGTAAATAATATTTTTTCTGAAACATAAAATAATTATGCTGTAACAAAAAATTGACAACCTGTATAATGTATTCATTAAATTCTGGATCAAAATTGGTGTAAGTATAAAGAAAGAAGGATAAAGCTGTAATTGCTATTTCATGGGGAATGGAGGAATAAAGAGCTGTGACATCACAGCTAACCCACGTGTATCCCCCCCTCCACTGAAACCCATCGAATACCCTAAGTATCTCCTTCGTATCTCTGATATAACTGGGCGTTCTGATAACAATGGGCTGTAATAATTGATCCACCCATACGCATAGCCGTTCACTAAAGGAGCCTATGCCAGATATGATGGGTCTCAGTGGAGGGGGGAATCCCTCCTTATGCACCTTCGGTAGCCCATGAAAAATGGGCACCACAGGGAATTCAACAAGCAGGTAATTATACTCTTTTTCGGAAAAGAAACCCAAATTCAATCCCTCTGTTAGGAGTAATTTTAATTTATCAGAAAAGACCTTAGTAGGGTCTTCTGAGAGCACTCTGTAAGTGTCTCTATCACTCAAAATATTGAACGCTGACTGTAAATAATCATAGACTGGGTATAGACTGGGGTATAGACTGGGGGTATAGACTGGGGTATAGACAGGGGGTATAGACTAGGGGTATAGACAGGGGTATAGACTGGGGTATAGACAGGGGTATAGACTGGGGTATAGACTGGGGTATAGACTGGGGTATAGACAGGGGTATAGACTAGGGGTATAGACTGGGGGTATAGACTGGGGTATAGACTGGGGTATAGACTGGGGTATAGACAGGGGTATAGACAGGGGGTATAGACGTTGGGTATAGATAGGGGATATAGATGGGTGGTATAGACTGGGGGTATAGACAGGGGGTATAGACTGGGGTATAGACTGGGGTATAGACAGGGGTATAGACAGGGGGTATAGACGTTGGGTATAGATAGGGGATATAGATGGGCGGTATAGACAGGGGTATAGACAGGGGTATAAATGTAAGGTATAGATGTTGGGTACAGACGTGGGGTATAGACGTGGGGTACAACGCTGTGATACTCACCTCTCAGACCTGGGGAGGAGGCGGCTTAGTCCTCTGATGATAGAGACTGAAATAAAGTGACAGATAGAAAGTGAGTGAATAGAAAACCTGAAGCCGTCACATTACACGAAAATGTCATTTATAAAATGGGAGGGGCTTATCAGAAGGGGTGGAGCCACCCAGACACACAAATTTATTATAATATAGGCAACGAATACAGTAACTCTGGCACAAATGTGAACTCGCTCATGGCTTGTATTTCTTACTAACTTTATATGAAGGATAAAACCCCCAACAATGTGTGGGGGCATATGAAAAATAAATGAGAATGGGCGGAGTCAAAATAAAAGTGGACGGAGCTAAGTTTGCAGCGGCGCGCATGCGCGCCACATATTTTGTCCCTCTTTTGGCTCTTCAGAAGTTGGGAGGTATGATTATTATACTCAGGGGTGTTTTCAGAAGGGCCGCCTGACACCTATGTGCAGTGAGCGAGCGCAGACAGTGGCGGGGGAGCGCGGCAAGGTGAGTCCAACTACACTGGGGCCGATGTAGGGGGGGACATGAAGCTGAGGAACGTGGTTGATCCCTAGAGACATCGACCTAGGGACACCCCCCCCCTCGGGACACCCCCTCCCCAACCCCCTGTACCCACTGCACTGACCTGTTATGTGGTGTGTCGGGTGTAGGTGGGCTGGGACAGCTGCGGCACCGGGACCATGTGGGCTGCCTCCATCTTGCTCACTGTGTCCCTGCTGAATCGGCACGCCCACCTTCAGCCACCAACCTATGGTGCCGCAGCCCTGACTCCAGAGCCCGCCCACAGCCTGCCATCCACCAATAGGAGGTGCGTGCACAGACCAGCGCTGGCGGAATGCCAGCTGCTACAGCCGAGCCGGAGGATTGTTTGGAGGGTCATGTTGGCGATTTGGGGTGAGTGACCCACATTTAAAGTAGCCTGCTACCTTTTCAGGGCAATATGTGTGTGTGTGTGAAATTTCCCCAAAATCCATTCAGCCATTTGGCTGTGATTGAGGAACAAACATCCGAACATCCAAACACACAAACTTTCACCTTTATAATATTAATAGGATATATATAGGGGTTGGGTGCGTGGAGAAGTGAGGAGTCAGACGTGTCTGTGTTTCAAATTTTACAGAGTCACAGCTGGAAGAAGTGGTGATGGCAGCAGAGAGGCTAGGTTCACCAGTGTATGTGAGCGCCCCCTATAGTAACTCCCCTATACTGTACATACCTGGTGTAGTCTCCTCACCATTGGTCTTCGCCTTTCGCCGTCCTCTGTAGAAGTGAGCGTCTCTTGTAATGTAAGGTCTTCTATGCAGGGGCCATCATTGTGATGTCATCATGTTCCGGTGATCTCATAATGGTAGACTTGGAATTCCAGCGCTAAAGGTCAACTTCATTTGCATACACAGTAAAGGTCAATCTCATTTGCATATGTAGCTGACAATTTTATATTATTTACTCCCTGGAAATCCCTTTAATGCCCCTTTAATGATCCTCAGCCCGGCCTTGTGTATCACATTACATTTGTAGGTATCAATGGGGTGTAGACTGGCGCACATAGTGCACTGTAAGGGGGCGTTCACACTAGCTGTGTCCGTGACATTTTGCATTATTTTAAATGGGACACCATGCAGTAGTACATGTAGGATTTAGCTTCTCCGCTTGAGAAGTCGGACATCTTTGTGAACGGACACTTAAGGACAGGCACGGACAGTAAAGGACACTGCATGGTGTCCCATTTAAAGGGGCTCTATTAGCAAAATCATGCTGATAGAGCCGCACATATGTGTGAATAGCCTTTAAAGACTATTCAGGCACCGCTAAAGTTACATTAAATTACCCCCCCTCCCCCCATTTTAAAATAAAACTCTAAAAAAGAATATGTTAATCTTACCTATCGTGCACGGTGGGCGGGCATTCAGGGTCTGACGTCATCTTCAGCCACGCCTCCTCTTCCAGCAATGTCCTCGGGTCCTGTCTTCTTCTGGCGCTCGTGAACTGCCAGTGATAAAAAAATGGCGCGGGTGCATGCACAGTAACAGTAGTAGTACCGTGTTTCCCCGATAGTAAGACACCCCCGATAGTAAGACGTAGTGGGACTTTTGGGGGGTGGGCTAATGTAAGACATACCCAGAAAGTAAGACATAGTGGGACTTTTGGGGGTAAAAAGAATGTAGGACACTACTGTCTTACTTTCGGGGAAACACGGGTATATAAGGCGCACTGGACTATATGGCGCAGTGCTGTCCGGTGCGCCTTATATTGATGGAAAGCGGCGGCACGCCGACTTTGCCGGCGGCCACTTAACCCCCCGCGTGCCAGCCGCTTCTATTCATTTCAATGGCACGCTTCCATTGAAATGAATGGAAGCACTCAGCACGCGAGGAGTTAAAGGGATTCTACCATTAAAAGAAGTTCTTTCCTCTGACCACGTCGGAATAGCCTTAAAAAAGGCTATTCGTCTCCTACCTTTTGCCATAGCCAGCGCCGCCTTCTTCCTGAGCTGCGTCCTCCAGTTCTGTGTTCGTCTTCTTTGGGCCTCATGGATGACGCATGCGCAGTCAGCTCTAACAGGCTCTCGCAGTCAGAGCCGACTGCGCATGCGTCATCCATGACGCCCAAAGAAGACAACACAGACGGGGCGGACGCAGCTCAGGAAGAAGGCGGCGCTGGCTATGGCAAAAGGTGGGAGATGAATAGCCTTTTTTAAGGCTATTCCGACGTGGTCAGAGGAAAGAACTTCTTTTAATGGTAGAATCCCTTTAAGCGGCGTTCGTCGGCAAAGTCTGTCTGCCGCTTCCATACATTGCAATGGGAGCGCGCTATTCAAATAGTATTCGCGCATCTCTAACTTCAATTGTAAGAAGTTACAATTGAAGTTAGAGATGAACGAATACTATTTGAATAGCGCACTCCCATTGCAATGTATGGAAGCGGCCGGCGGCCGCCACTTAACTGCTCGCGTGCCGCCGCTTCAATCAACCCCTGTCATTTTTTTTCCATTTTTTTGGGGGGGTGGGCTAATGTAAGACATACCCGGAAAGTAAGACATAGTGGGACTTTTGGGGGTAAAAAGAATGTAGGACACTGTCTTACTTTCGGGGAAACACGGTAGTAGTAGCAGCATGCGCCCAGGCCATTTTTTTTTAGTAATGTCAGTTCGCGAGCGCCGGAGGAATACAGGACCCGAGGACATCGCAGGAAGAGGAGGCGTGGATGAAGAAGACGTCGGACCCTTAATGCCCGCCCAACGTGCACGATAAGGCTCCATTCACACAGAGTAACGTTGGCATTTTTTGTGCTTATTTTGTGCTTATTTTGGCACATAGCGCCGCGTATACGCTGCGTATACGCCGCGTTTGCGCCGCGCTATTTTGCGGTTACGTTGAACGGCGCAAACGCGGCGTATACGCGGCGTTACGCGGCGCTATGTGCCAAAATAAGCACAAAAAACACCAACGTTACTCTGTGTGAACTTATTCTTTTTTAGAGTTTTATTTTAAAATGGGGGGGGGGGGTAGTTTAATATAACATTAGCGGTGCCTGAATAGTCTTTTTAAAGGTTACTCGCGCATATGTGGGGCTCTGTCAGCAGGATTTTGCTGATAGAGCCCCTTTAAAATAAAGCAAAATGTCACGGACACAGCTAGTAGTGAGTGCAGAGAGATCAAACAGGGGGATCTGCCAATGCCAGGTCACAGTCAAAGTGTCAAATATTACACCCCAGATTGTTACTGGTTACTATAGGATGGAGTAAACTGTGCCTCCTCTGAAAAATATAGCCTTAAAGGGATTCTACCACTAAACCAACATTTTTTCTAATTACCACATTGGAATAGCCTTAAGAAAGGCTATTCGTCTCCTACCTTTAGACATGGCCGGCGGCCATTTTTGGGAGGCCGCTCATGCTCTTGTAGTTCAATTACAGGAGCGCACTGCGCAGGTGTCAGAGATTGGACCGAGATGGAAGACAGAAGAGGCGAGGTTGCAGCTGAAGATGGAGGTGTCGCTGGAGTGAGCTCTCGGGCAGCCGTTCGGGACGCCCCCATCGCCGATTGAGCACTGGGCCCGCCCCCATTGCTGCAGAGAACTCATTTTCATACTGGTTAAAACCGGTATTTCTAATGAACGGCGCTGCGGAGACCACATCTAAAAGTAAGAGACGAATAGCTTTTCTTAAGGCTATTCCGACGTGGTAACTTCTAGAGACTTCTAGTTAACTTACTATGGCCAGTGGTTTCTTCACACTGGGGTTTCTGGGCCGTATGGGTGGGAGGGTGGGTGGTTTGGGGTACAATAGTCCTTGGGGTCTCGTCATTCTCATCGTTTGGTGGCAGGTGGAAAATGGACATGTGGTGGGTATGGGTGGGTGGGTGATTTGGGGTATAACAGTCCGTGGAGTCTCATCTTCCTCTTGTTTGGTGACAGCTGGACACGTATTGGGCAGCGATCTCCACAGTGGCCTCTTCTTCTCCCAGTAGGATGTAGAGTTTCCTCTTCTCCCAGTCTGGGATGTGGGCAGAGAGTCTTTGGTAGTAGACGGCCCTCACAGCTGAGTATTTGGTGCAGTGTATCAGGAAGTAGGCCTCATCTTCTAGGGCCCCTTGGTCGCAGTGTTGGCACAGTCTGTTCTCCCATGGCTTGTACGTCTGCCTGTGCCACCCCTTTTTTATCTCTAGGCTGCGGGCGCTCACTCTCAGACTATAGTAAGGCCTACCTCCATAGTACAGGTAAACCTATGAAACCAGAGAGCAGGGAGAGGGTGACATGACTCGGGGGCGGGGGTTGGTTTTACTATAGTCAGTGTGACCTGGTGTTGGAACGTGACCCCGGGGTTGGAACCAGCCCAAAACTCCCAGGCCCTGCATAAAGAAACGTAAGTTAAATAGAAGTCTCCAGACAGTCCCTTTAGCATTGCTATGAGATCATCAGGTTTGGTATCTTATGGAGCCTTTCTTGTCAGAGCTCTGCAATTTATCCTACAGGACTCTCTCCTTATTAACCCATCATGTACTAGCTATAGTGGTCACTATCTACCCCAGCCTAATAGTTCTCATGAAAATTCCCCTTCTCCTTTTTTCCTGTAACACTGGGACAATGACAATCTGCGGTAATGAGCGCTGAGGCTGCTGTGATCCCAGGACGTTACTAACTTCCAAGTCCCTTCCACAGGCGCCCGGGTAGTTCCCTGCTAGAGTAAGATATTTTATTTTCCAGCCATTTCTCTTTCAGCAGGGAGAAAGTAAAGGGCTGCAGCAATCCAAGTCCTTTTCTAGGCGCGTATTACAGTATACAGTCACATTCTACATGGAAATTGTTGAATATCAGCGACATTGTCTCCCTTTCCTGACAACTCCTAAACCACATATTCATAATAAATAAATGATATCAATCTGACTTACTGTATATGGAACATTAGATGAGGATTATTCTCCATCACATGACCATAAAATCACAGATGTCTCACCAGGGTTATTTTTTCTTCCTTCTGCATGAAGATCTCATATTCATTGTTAATAACTGGTTGGACGAGTCGGACATTTGTCATTTCACACCCTCAGTAACAATAAGTCTATACAGAAATCTCTCCTTACATTGTTATATAATTGCTCGAGCACTGAATACGCCGCGACTGTCCTGTAACACATTATGTGACAATGTTCTTTTGGCAGTGAGATCAACATTGATCATCCCGCTTACAGTCACTGCCACCCAATCCATAGCGGAGACCTGGCACATACAACAGCGAGGTCGGGCGTGTGAACGACGAAAATTGTAAAACATTAAAAATATAGATGAAAAGTAAAACCACCGTAAATGATAAGAAAGTACAATCATTCTAATAATAGAGTACAATGGCACGTTACCATTGTTACTGTCAAAAAGGTCAAAAATTGGCATAGGCAACGAGACGCAACATATGGAGAAGTGATAATATAAGATACGTACAGGACAATACTCACTAGATGTCCAGAATAATTCCAATAGTACCTACGAGGAGAGACAAAAATTTGGTCTGCAATGTTTCCAGATTATTGGGATCGAAAGGTAAAAATGAGCAGGTTTCCCCAATCATATTAACCAAAGCTCTCATTAAGGTCAATGAGGTTACTGGTAATCCTTGTGCCTCAGTGCTGTATACCTACAGAGCCAGCCACAATATATACAAGTATACACCTTACACTGGGAGTCATTGGCTGACATATACTGATGTGAGTCTGTACTGTGCTCTATATTGGAGGTTTTAAAGGGATTCCACCATTAAAACCTCTTTTTTTGTAGCTAAGACTTCGGAATGGCCTTTAGAAAGGTTATTTGTCTCTTACCTTTAGACGTGATCTCCGCCGCGCCATTCCTTAGAAATACCGTTTTTTACTGGTATGTAAATTAGTTCTCTGGCAGCGATGATGGCGGGCCCCAGCGCTGAAAATGCGATGAGGGCGTCCCCACTGCAGTTTGACAACACGATCCTGTACCGCCTCTATCTTTGGCTAGATCTTCCCCTTCTCTGTCGTCTTCCTCCGACGCCTGCGCAGTTGGCTCTGCCAGTGAGACACCAGTAGAGCCGACTGAGCATTCCGGCCGGTGGCCATTTTTGGGAAGCCGCTCTTGCTCTTGTAGTTCAATGCAGGAGCGGCCTCCCAAAAATGGCCGCCGGCCGGCATTCGCATTTGGCTCTGCTAGTGTCTCACTGGCAGAGCCAACTACGCAGGCGTCGGAGGTGACGCAGCAGGAAGATGACAGAGAAGGGGAGGATCCAGCTGAAGATAGAGGTGTCGCAGGATCGTATTCTCAAGCTGCAGTGGGGACGCCCCCATCGCATTTTCAGCGCTGGGGCCCGCCCCCATCGCTGCAAGAGAACTAATTTGCATACCGGTAAAAATCGGTATTTCTAAAGAATGGCGCAGCGGAGACGACATCAAAAGGTAAGAGACGAATAGACTTTCTAAAGACTATTCCGACGTCTTATCCACAAAAAAGAGGTTTTAATGGTAGAATCCCTTTAAGGAATATTCCCATCTGGACCATGTATGGCCTCTCCACAGGGTATATACCCTATATGTCCCATAGATGTAGGTTCTACCTTCTGCAAGGCTTCTACTAGCAAATACTGGGAAGACCGGGGAAATCCAGATCTACGGAGATCCATAGGCAGCATCATTATATAAGATGTGAGGGAAAACCTTAAATAAAGGCTTTCATCTGAATATGAGACGACGCCTGACCTGGTGAGTTGGTACAATTAAAAAAAAAATTGCAAATGTTTTAGACTTTAAAATTGCTTTAAAAAATAGAAGCGTTAATGGTTTAGTTTTGTTAATTAACAACATTAAGTGAAGGAAGAAAAGAGAAACGTAAATCCCATCAATATTTGGTGTGACCTTTGCCCCCCATCAGTTCTTCTCAGTTCTTGCAGACAGTTTTTGGCAGATCTGGGCAGGGAGGTTGTTCCCGCCGCCATCTTGGAGAACTAAGCCCAGATCTTCTGTGGATGTTACTTGTCCAATCCGTCTGTCTCTTCATGTCACTTCAGACAGACTGGATGATGATAATGAAAGCAGGGTTATATCTGTGGGGGGCGGATCATCACTTCCAGGACTCCTCCTCCAAAGGGCAAAGGTCACACCAAATATTGATGGGAAAATACACCTTCTCCTTTGGTGCAGAATTTGATAGGGAATTAGATGCAGAATCTGCTTGCAGAAATTGGAATGTGGCCTTGCCTAAAAAGACTAAACACTGTGACGCTCTTCTCCAAATTTCGCTTCAAATTCAGTGAAAAAATCCTCGTCAGTTTTTGACAAGCAGAAAAAAAATCTGAAATTTTTTTGCTTGACAAATTCAGCACCCAATTCCTCCGTGTGAACACAGCCTTGCACCACTCCCTGATGTGACGTTTCCTCCACGTCACCACTTTTACAGTAAAGGAGCCTTGTTGTCTTAGGAAATTGAAAATATTTTTTCTTGCGAGAGGCGATGCCGCCTTGTTTTACGAGGTGACTTCACATGGAGCAGCTTCTCACCTTTTACGTGGACATTTATATAGTCGCACATGGCACAGATTCTCACCTTACACAGACCATTTGTATAGTCATAGAAATAAATGGCACCCCCTGTAGATGTCGCTTGTGAAGGCTTTTCACACCTTATGTGCTTATCCTTTATCCCCAATAACAGCAGCCTGCAGGGTCCCAGGAGAATGGAGCGGCGGTGCGGGTCCTTGGCCAACAATACATTCCCTCCTTTAACTTCTATGGGACTTGACTGTGCCATAGAAGTGAATACGGGGCTGGAATTTATGGGATAAATGTCATTAATGGGAAAGTCCCTTTAAGACTAAATAAGCGGTATATGTGACGGAAGGATTAGACATTAGTCAAGGTGAAAACATTCAAATAGACTCTGCTTGTCAAAGGAACACAGAGACTGAAAAAGTTCCAAGGACTTTAGGAACCAAAGGTTGCCAGAGGACAAGAAGGATATCCTGGAGCTGGATAATGGCTCGGCACATCCACTGGCGTCATCGCTTGTCCGAAGGAACATCTTCACCAAACTCCTCCCTATAAATTATTCAGCCAGCAAACCCAGATGAGAATTAACATTTCATATGGTGTTTCAGAGAAAGAGGAATTGCAAATTTTTATGATGTTTAAATATTTTTAATATGGAGGACTGATGAATATTTCGAGCACATGGAACATACAGTACAGGTTACATAGAGACATGATCTACATTAAAAAATAACATGGCTGAGTCTAAATTACAGTTTGTATTATATCCTAAAGCTGCACCTGGAATTCTGCAAGCTTTAGAGCTGAAATCACCCAGGATTCCTAGCTGAATCTGCACAAAGCTTGTTCACTATTTTGCAGCATACATTAAAATGATTGTTCTGGTGTTTTGCAGCATATAGTAATCTGATTGATCCGCTGTTCTGCATTTTACCATAAACTAATTGTTCTGAAGTTTTGCAGCATACAGTAATCTGATGGATCTGGTGTTTTGCATTTTACCGTAAACTGATTGCTCTGATGTTTTGCAGCATACAGTAAACTGATTGTTCTGGTGTTTTGCAGCATATAGTAATCTGATTACTCTGATGTTTTGCAGCATACAGTAATCTGATATGCACATAACTTTTTATGTAGCTTAGCACCCTCTCAAGAGGAATAGCAGCTGAGCTGCAGTTCTCCAGCAGGGAGGAGTAACTTGAATTTCCTGGGCCCCAATGCAAAGTATGTAATGGGGCCCCCACTTACCAGGTGTCTTCTTATATTGTAAAGAGGTTTTTGGGCCCCAATTGCTACCTCTGCTCACTCTATAGCTGCTCCACTACTAGACATGACCATTACACAGTATATGGAGCATTGTTCTTCCCTCACTGTATACTAATAAGCTGATTATGGGGTTGTCGGACCTTATACATCTGACACTTATGACCTTTTCTAAGAATATTTTTAATTTTTCAAAGTTTCACTTTTTTTAAAGTCAATAAAACATAAGAAAAACTATAAATTACATTCCCATAAATATACTGACCTGCAGAATAAAGGTAAAAACAAAACATTGCACAATTGTGTTTTTTTCCAGTTCTACCCCATTCTGAATTTACATACATTGGACAGTATATCAGATGGTGTCAGGGAAAAATACAATTTGTCCCACAAAAAATAAACCCTCATTCCACTCAAACACAATAGGATATCCTACGAATATAAGAAATGTGAAAGTTTGTGTGTTTGTTACTCTTTCACGCAAAAACAGCTTAACAGAGTTGGATGAAATTTGGCACATAGATAGATTGTAACCTGGAGTAACACATTGGCTACTTGTTATCCCAGTAAATGACATGGCTTCACTACTGTTATAAATTGCTGCTATTCCGGCCAGGAGAATCTTCTAATCTGTAGCTTGCTGATAACGCCGCCCCGGTCTGTTATCTCTCTAGCAACAGAAGACTCTGCATAAGTAAGAGGGAGGAGGGGAGACACAAATACAGAAAGTCAGAAGCAGACTCTGATGTTCGGACACTGACTTGGGAAAACACCTTTAATACAAATTGGCAGTTTCCCAATTTAAAACATGCCGAGGAAATGAAAATCAAATTTGTCGCAAATTAAAAAAAACAAAAATGCACAGAGCTATGAAGGTAGGCAGAAGTCAACAGACTTCTGCTCAAGTGGAGCTGAGGAGGATTGAGCAAGCTAGGCGTCAAGCGTCTCTTAGAGCAGCCGAAACGCTGGAGCAGATGGATCATCGACGCCAACAATATGCTCATTATATGGCGTCCCAGTGAGCTGCTGAGATGCCGGAACAATCACAGGCACAATGTTAGAAACAAGTTCAGAGGCAGGCCAGATTGAGAGCTGCCGAAATGCCGGAGCAGGCGGATCATCTATGCCAGCAGCACACTCATTATATGGTGGCCCAGCAAGCCACTGAGATGCCGGAACAATCACAGGCATGGTGTGAGGAACAAGTTAAGCAGCAGAACAGATTGAGAGCTGCCGAAATGCTGGAGCAGGCGGATCATCGACAGCAGCAATTTGCTGAATATAGGCAGATCATCAACGCCAACAACACGCAGACATGAAACAAATCTCGGAAAGCCCTGCAGTAATGGCAATGAGGTCTCGTAAGGTAAAGAACAAAGACGAGTAACGATATTCCGCCGCCATTCTTTACGTGGCAGGCGTATCGTTTTCATTGTAAAGCTCCCTTGATCTTCTTGAGCACAAAGTCTCGATCTCAGCAGGACTTGGATTATTTTTATGTCATTTATTTCCTTTTTTGCTTTCTTGGGTCAGCATGACAAAAAACGAAATGTGGGAAGCAAAAACAGATGCTCGACAATCGAAATAAAGGAGCACTTATAGAAAGTGACAACCTGAAGTCTAGTACTCAACGTTCTTAAGGAAGGTGAGATATGTCACAGGAGAAAAGGTCACGTCAACATTTAAGGTATTGGCACGTTCTGATGTTTTTGTTTCGGGGCTTGTTATATTCTGAGCTGCGGGCTGGACGACATGAAATCCTGCATTTCTCTAAATCCATGTAGCAGAGGTTAAATCAGTAAAGGAAATGGAGCTGCAAAGGACATGGTGGAGGGACAGGATATCCGAGACTTGGAAGACGTCCAGTCAATGTCTGTGGGCCGAGGACTCACAGTGTGAGCAGGGAACTGGCAGACTAAGAAGAACAAAAGAACTTATCACAGATCAGCTTGTATGTTTTCATGTCATTTGTTTAAATAACACAGACCCGCGGAATAGGGAGGGAAGAACATGGAAAACGTTCCAAGACAGAAGAGGCGAAACACTCTGCCAAATTATTCATCTGAGAAATTCTCCAAAGTACCAAAGAACCAATAAGGCCGAGACAGCAAAGACAGCGAAGGGAAAATGCAAATGTGGTGAAGTTAGTAAATTATCAAAGGATATCATAGGATAACAGTATCAGTCACCAAATCCTCATAACAGTTACCTAAAATATGGCCAAAGGGTATAAAAGGAGTCACCACAACCAGCATAATACCCCAGCCCTGCAGATAGATAGGTTACTGTCACCAGACCCAGCATATCACCCCAGTCCTGCAGATAGATAGGTTACTGTCACCAGTACCAGCATATCCCCCCAGCCCTGCAGATAGATAGGTTACTGTCACCAGTACCAGCATATCACCCCAGCCCTGCAGATAGATAGGTTACTGTCACCAGTACCAGCATATCACCCCAGCCCTGCAGATAGATAGGTTACTGTCACCAGAACCAGCATACCACCCCAGCCCTGCGGATAGATAGGTTACTATCACCAGAACCAGCATATCACCCCAGTCCTGCAGATAGATAGGTTACTATCACCAGAACCAGCATATCCCCCCAGTCCTGCAGATAGATAGGTTACTGTCACCAGTACCAGCATATCACCCCAGCCCTGCAGATAGATAGGTTAGTGTCACCAGTACCAGCATATCACCCCAGCCCTGCAGATAGATAGGTTACTATCACCAGAACCAGCATATCACCCCAGCCCTGCAGATAGATAGGTTACTATCACCAGAACCAGCATATCACCCCAGCCCTGCAGATAGATAGGTTACTGTCACCAGAACCAGCATATCACCCCAGCCCTGCAGATAGATAGGTTACTGTCACCAGTACCAGCATATCACCCCAGCCCTGCAGATAGATAGGTTACTGTCACCAGAACCAGCATATCACCCCAGCCCTGCAGATAGATAGGTTACTGTCACCAGAACCAGCATATCACCCAGCCCTGCATATAGATAGGTTACTGTCACCAGAACCAGCATATCACCCCAGCCCTGCAGATAGATAGGTTACTGTCACCAGAACCAGTATATCACCCCAGCCCTGCAGATAGATAGGTTACTGTCACCAGAACCAGCATATCACCCCAGCCCTGCAGATAGATAGGTTACTATCACCAGAACCAGCATATCACCCCAGCCCTGCAGATAGATAGGTTACTGTCACCAGTACCAGCATATCACCCCAGCCCTGCAGATAGATAGGTTATAGTGTCACCAGTACCAGCATATCACCCCAGCCCTGCAGATAGATAGGTTACTGTCACCAGAACCAGCATATCACCCCAGCCCTGCAGATAGATAGGTTACTGTCACCAGACCCAGCATATCACCCCAGCCCTGCAGATAGATAGGTTACTGTCACCAGTACCAGCATATCACCCCAGCCCTGCAGATAAATAGGTTACTGTCACCAGAACCAGCATATCACCCCAGCCCTGCAGATAGATAGGTTACTGTCACCAGACCCAGCATATCACCCCAGTCCTGCAGATAGATAGGTTACTGTCACCAGACCCCAGTATATCACCCCAGTCCTGCGGATAGATAGGTTACTGTCACCAGAACCAGCATATCACCCCAGCCCTGCAGATAGATAGGTTAGTGTCACCAGACTCCAGCATATCACCCCAGTCCTGCAGATAGATAGGTTACTGTCACCAGTACCAGCATATCACCCCAGCCCTGCAGATAGATAGGTTACTGTCACCAGAACCAGCATATCCCCCCAGCCCTGCAGATAGATAGGTTACTGTCACCAGAACCAGCATATCACCCCAGCCCTGCAGATAGATAGGTTACTGTCACCAGACCCCAGTATATCACCCCAGCCCTGCGGATAGATAGGTTACTGTCACCAGACCCCAGTATATCACCCCAGCCCTGCAGATAGATAGGTTACTGTCACCAGAACCAGCATATCACCCCAGTCCTGCAGATAGATAGGTTACTGTCACCAGTACCAGCATATCACCCCAGCCCTGAAGATAGATAGGTTACTGTCACCAGAACCAGCATATCACCCCAGCCCTGCAGATAGATAGGTTACTGTCACCAGACCCCAGTATATCACCCCAGTCCTGCGGATAGATAGGTTACTGTCACCAGAACCAGCATATCACCCCAGCCCTGCAGATAGATAGGTTAGTGTCACCAGACTCCAGCATATCACCCCAGTCCTGCAGATAGATAGGTTACTGTCACCAGTACCAGCATATCACCCCAGCCCTGCAGATAGATAGGTTACTGTCACCAGAACCAGCATATCCCCCCAGCCCTGCAGATAGATAGGTTACTGTCACCAGAACCAGCATATCACCCCAGCCCTGCAGATAGATAGGTTACTGTCACCAGACCCCAGTATATCACCCCAGCCCTGCGGATAGATAGGTTACTGTCACCAGACCCCAGTATATCACCCCAGCCCTGCAGATAGATAGGTTACTGTCACCAGACCCCAGTATATCACCCCAGCCCTGCAGATAGATAGGTTACTGTCACCAAAACCAGCATATCACCCCAGCCCTGCAGATAGATAGGTTACTGTCACCAGACCCCAGTATATCACCCCAGCCCTGCGGATAGATAGGTTACTGTCACCAGAACCAGCATATCACCCCAGCCCTGCAGATAGATAGGTTAGTGTCACCAGACTCCAGCATATCACCCCAGTCCTGCAGATAGATAGGTTACTGTCACCAGTACCAGCATATCACCCCAGCCCTGCAGATAGATAGGTTACTGTCACCAGAACCAGCATATCACCCGAGCCCTGCAGATAGATAGGTTACTGTCACCAGAACCAGCATATCACCCCAGCCCTGCAGATAGATAGGTTACTGTCACCAGAACCAGCATATCAGCCCAGCCCTGCAGATAGATAGGTTACTGTCACAAGACCCAGCATATCACCCCAGTCCTGCAGATAGATAGGTTACTGTCACCAGAACCAGCATATCACCCCAGCCCTGCAGATAGATAGGTTACTGTCACAAGACCCAGCATATCACCCCAGTCCTGCAGATAGATAGGTTACTGTCACCAGAACCAGCATATCACCCCAGCCCTGCAGATAGATAGGTTACTGTCACAAGACCCAGCATATCACCCCAGTCCTGCAGATAGATAGGTTACTGTCACCAGAACCAGCATATCACCTCAGTCCTGCAGATAGATAGGTTACTGTCACCAGAACCAGCATATCACCCCAGTCCTGCAGATAGATAGGTTACTGTCACCAGAACCAGCATATCACCCCAGTCCTGCAGATAGATAGGTTACTGTCACCAAAACCAGCATATCACCCCAGTCCTGCAGATAGATAAGGTTACTGTCACCAGAACCAGCATATCACCTCAGTCCTGCAGATAGATAGGTTACTGTCACCAGAACCAGCATATCACCCCAGTCCTGCAGATAGATAGGTTACTGTCACCAGACCTCAGCATATCACCCCAGCCCTGCAGATAGATAGGTTACTGTCACCAGAACCAGCATATCACCCCAGTCCTGCAGATAGATAGGTTACTGTCACCAGAACCAGCATATCACCTCAGTCCTGCAGATAGATAGGTTACTGTCACCAGAACCAGCATATCACCCCAGTCCTGCAGATAGATAGGTTACTGTCACCAGAACCAGCATATCACCCCAGCCCTGCAGATAGATAGGTTACTGTCACCAGAACCAGCATATCACCCCAGTCCTGCAGATAGATAGGTTACTGTCACCAGAACCAGCATATCACCCCAGCCCTGCAGATAGATAGGTTACTGTCACCAGATATATCACCCCAGTCCTGCAGATAGATAGGTTAGTGTCACCAGTACCAGTATATCCCCCCAGCCCTGCAGATAGATAGGTTACTGTCACCAGATATATCACCCCAGCCCTGCAGATAGATAGGTTACTGTCACCAGAACCAGTATATCCCCCCAGCCCTGCAGATAGATAGGTTACTGTCACCAGATATATCACCCCAGTCCTGCAGATAGATAGGTTAGTGTCACCAGTACCAGCATATCACCCCAGTCCTGCAGATAGATAGGTTACTGTCACCAGACCCAGCATATCACCCCAGCCCTGCAGATAGATAGGTTACTGTCACCAGAACCAGCATATCACCCCAGCCCTGCAGATAGATAGGTTACTGTCACCAGAACCAGCATATCACCCCAGCCCTGCAGATAGATAGGTTAGTGTCACCAGAACCAGCCACAAGCTACTTTTAAGGGGGTACTGGGCCTCCCACCTATGGGGTCACAGTGCAGCTGAACACGTCTGTGCAGGAGATTCAGATCATCACCAAGGTATTTCTAACACTTGGAACTTTATGGGAAACTCCACTTTTGCAAAACATACAAAACATTCCACTATATAAATCTACCTAAAATGTAAACCTCAAACACATTCCAAAAAAGAACTGACAGAAGAAAGTGCCAGATAAAGAAAGTATTCACAAACTTACTGAACTTAAGACACACGTCTCAAATTGTTTTGTTTTTACTTTTTTAAACTTTTTTTTGCATTTATTAGGGGCGAGGCTGCAGAGGGCAATATGAATTTTGGGGCTTGCTATGGTCCAAAGTGTGTGAGATTGCAGAGATGGTGGTGTGAGTTTGGGGTTTGTGGGGGTCCTGGCACAAACGTATGTGCGCTATTGTGACGAAAAGTAGCCTATTGTTTAATCGGGTGTAGTGACTATGTTTGTGGAAACTTTCAGCCAAATCGGTGGAGCGGTTTTTCCGTGATTGAGGAACAAACATCCGAACATGCAAACATCCAAACACACAAACCCACAAACTCACAAACTTTCACATTTATAATATTAATAGGATGTGATATCTGGTTCTATATAATATACTGATGTGATATCTAGTTCTATATTATATTCAGATGTGATACCTGGTTTGATATAATATACTGATTTGATACCTGGTTCTATATAAAATACTGATGTGATATCTGGTTCTATATTATATACAGATGTGATACTTGGTCCCAGGGCCGCCGATAGGGCAGTACTACCGGTACTGGCGTCAGGGGCCCGGCCACATTGAAAAATTGGGGGGGGGGGGGGGGCGGCCCCTGGCGCCAGCAGCAGCAGTCCAAGGGCTGGATTGGGGGACGGAGACCGATCGGGGCCCTGACATTTCGATCGGGCCCCCTGCAGTGCCCACTGCCCAGGCCCCAGGTCAGAGGAGGTCGTTTTAGCCACCGCCCGCCGCTACGCTACATAAAAATGGCTGTAGCGCAGCGGCGGGATAATGTCCCGGACGTTGTAGCCAATCCAGTCGCAGCTCTTTTCCTGATGCGCAGACGCTGAGCGCGGCAGCTGCATTTTGGACCGGAGAACAGACCTGCAAAGGTAAGTGACAATTTTACAAACAGCAAACCCCAAAAAACGGATTTTATTGCCCCTAAATCTTTCAATTACTTCAACTCCCAGCAGCTCCAGATGCCCTGGAGCTGCTGGGAGTTGTAGTGCACCCACCCCATAGATAATGTCCCACTCTATTGTTATGCTTGTGACCTTTTCTAGGGCTCCAGCATAACAATATCCAAGTTGCAGAAACCACTCAGGACTTATATGCCTGTCACTTTGAAAATGGCTGACACCTGGCGGACTTCATTATGTTAATGAGGTCTGCCACTGTCTGGGTGTAACCGCCATTTTGACAGTCCACCTCTCCGTCATTCTGGTCCCATGGCGGACCTGTATGACGGAGAGCTTGCCGCTGTTGTGAACCTAGCATTAGGCTATGGCTGCACTATAACTCCCGTCATACAACCAAAGATGTGTCGCCCTGTGATTCTTTCACTCATGTTAGTGAATGGAGACACATTGCAACCTGAGGGACCCAATGCGACTCCATTTACTAATGTGAAAGAGTCCCAAAGCGACACTGGTTGCATGACGGAAGTAGTAGTGTAGCCATAGCCTTATGCTACGTTCACAACAGCGGCAATCTCTCCGTCATACAGGTTTTTTTTTTTATCTTTCAGGTTATGATGGATCGCTTGGATTACATCGGATTCGTTGGACTCCATCGATGATCATCGTTTTTTTTTTTTTAATAAAATGGTCAACGAGGGTTTTCTGATGGAGTTTTTATTTCAGTAAAAAAAATTTCTCTCATGTCTCTTGATTTTTTTTTTTTTAAATACTTTCTTACCCCCTTAGTAATGGCGACTGTCTGATAGACGGCATCCATTACTAAGGTGTGGCTTAGTGTTAGCTGGTGAATAGTCTAGCACTAACCCTCCAATTATTACCCTGGTACCCAACACCATCAGGGGTGCCGGGAAGAGCTGGGTATCGTCCAATACCCAGTTGTCTAAAGAGACTGCTGGGGATTGCGGTGGTCGCAGGCTGGTATTATAAGGCTGGGAAGGGCCAAAAACCATGGCTCTTGCCACCCTTGTAATGTCAGGCTGCTGCTGCTTGTTATATCTGGCTGGTTATGAAAAATTGGGGGGACCCTATGTCATTTTTTTTTTTCTAATTAGGAAGCAACAATATTTCTGAGCCAGACAGATATGACAAACAGTATCCTGACATTACAAGGGTGGAAAGGGCATGGTTTTTGGCCCTTCCCAGCCTTATAATACCAGCCTGTTGTTTTCGGCCTTTTCCAGCCTAAGGGTGTATTCACACTGAGTAAACGCTAGCTTATTCTGAACGTAAAACACGTTCAGAATAAGCGGCGTCTAAAGCAGCTCCATACATTTCTATGGGAGCGGGGATACGAGCGCTCCCCATAGAAATGAATGGGCTGCTTCTTTCACTCCGTGCAGTCCCATTGAAGTGAATGGGGAGTGCCGGCGTGTACGCTGCGGCATGAGCAGAGCTTGCCGTATACGCCGGCACTTCCCATTCACTTCAATGGGACTGCACGGAGTGAAAGAAGCAGCCCATTCATTTCTATGGGGAGCGCTCGTATCCCCGCTCCCATAGAAATGTATGGAGCTGCTTTAGACGCCGCTTATTCTGAACGTGTTTTACGTTCAGAATAAGCTAGCGTTTACTCAGTGTGAATACACCCTTAGGGTCAGTGCACACTCTGTTTTTTGGTGCTCATTTTGAGTTCTATTGGGAGGCTTTTTTTGGAGGCTGATTTTGAGGCGGATTTAGCGTCAAAATCAGCACCAAAAAATTCAGTGTGCACTGACCCTATTAATTCCAGCCTGCGACTGCCCCAATCCTCAGCAGTCTCTATTAAACAGCCGGGTATTGGATGATAACCAATTCTCCTCAGCATTAGATAGTGGGGTAATAATTGGAGGGTTAGTGCTAGAATATTCACCACTAATGCTAAGCCACACCTTAGTAATGGATGCCGTCTATCAGTCACCATTACTAAGGGGTAAGAAAGTATTTATAAAAACTCGAGACATGAAAGAAATTTGTTTTTATTGAAATAGACAAATCGTTGACCATTTTATTAAAGAATTTAAAAAAAAATAAAACAAAAATGATGATCATCGATGGAATCCAACATAATCCAATGGATCATCATAACCTGAAAGAGAAAAAACAGCATAATAAAAAAAAATATACTCATGTTATGTCCTCACCCGTTCGAACTCCTGCACCATTCTCTTGCTGCATTGTACAGTGCGGGAGGCCGGTCTGCTTATGATTACCTGCTCCCGGTCTCTTGTTATTGTGTTGTTATTGTTAGGGTGCATTCACACAGAGGAAAATACCGGTGAATTTGGTGTGGAATCTGCGTTAGATTCAGCGCTGAAAAAAAAAGCCTCCCATTGACTTCACTGGGTTGCTTTGCAGAAAAAGGAACCCATTGAAGTCAATGGGAGGCTTTTTTTTTCAGCGCTGAATCTGTCATGGATTCCACACCAAATTCAGCGCCATTTTCCTCCATGTGAATGCACCCTTAGGGGTGTTTGTGTTGTGTTTGAAAGCTTATCTGCCAATCAAGCCTGAGACGGGTTCTGGGCTTCATTAAGTAGCCATCAGGCCACAAATGTTTGCTGGATATTGTATCTGACCTTGCTTTGTCCTTGCTCTTGTTTTGTATTTACTGACCTCTGCTTCTTGGCTTTTTGACTACTCTTTTGGATTGTGATTTGGTACTGTTTTGCCTCTCTGGTTTGACCTCGGTTTGCTGACTCCTCTTCTGTGTTGTTTTGGCTTGTCCTGTTCTGTGTAAGACATATTTAGAGAAGGGACTTTAACCCAATCAGCTACCCACTTATCCCTGCACGGAGAACTGCAGGCCCCCCTTTTTTTTAATGGACAGTTCTTCATGCAGGGATAAGTTGACAGCTGATTCTGACTGGTTACCAACATATCCCGGCAATTGAGGCCAAAAACGCAATGTGAAAAAAGCCCTGAGGATTTATTAAGAGGGCTCTTTTAAATGGTGTTGGTTCTCTATAGGTGCTTTCACACGTAGCAGATTTTACGTGCAAATAGAATCTGATTAAGGGGGCGTTCACACTACCGTCAATGTCCGACATGTAGTGTCCAATGCTAGTGTCCATGAAAAATCATGCGCAGACACTAGCAGCGGACACTAGCTGTGTCCGTGACATTCTGCACTCATTTCAATGGCGCACGGGTGCATTGTTTTACACTCCGTGCCCGTGCTTAAGTGTCCATTCTCAAAGATGTCCGACTTTTCAAGCGGACAGAAAAACCTGACATGTAGGGGGGGGGGGGGGGGGGCAGACACTTAGGCTGTATGGGGCCCCAAAATTCCTGATGGCGGCCCTGCTTGGTCCTGTGTAATATACAGATGTGATACCTGGTTCTACATAATATACTGATATGATACCTGGTTCTATATAATATGCGGATGTGATATCTGGTTCTATATAATATACTGATGTGATACCTGGTTCTATATAATATACTGATGTGATACCTGGTCCTGTGTAATATACTGATGTGATATTTGGTTTTATATAATATACTGATGTATTACCTGGTTCTATATAATATGCAGATGTGATATCTGGTTCTATACAATATACTGATGTGATATCTGGTTCTATATAATATACTGATGTAATACCTGGTTCTGTATTATATACAGATATGATATCTGGTTCTATATAATATACTGATGTGATACCTGGTTCTATATAATATACTGATGTGATATCTGGTTCTATATAATATACTGATGTGATATCTGGTTCTATATAATATACTGATGTGATACCTGGTTCTATATAATATACTGATGTGATACCTGGTTCTATATAATATACTGATGTGATACCTGGTTCTATATAATATACTGATGTGATATCTGGTTCTATATAATATACTGATGTGATATCTGGTTCTATATAATATACTGATGTGATACCTGGTTCTATATAATATACTGATGTGATATCTGGTTCTATATAATATACTGATGTGATATCTGGTTCTATATAATATACTGATGTGATACCTGGTTCTATATAATATACTGATGTGATACCTGGTTCTATATAATATACTGATGTGATACCTGGTTCTATATAATATACTGATGTGATACCTGGTTCTATATAATATACTGATGTGATACCTGGTTCTATGTAATATACTGATGTGATACCTGGTTCTGTATAATATACTGATGTGATACCTGGTTCTATATAATATACTGATGTGATACCTAGTTCTATATAATATACTGATGTTATATCTGGTTCTATATAATATACTGATGTGATACCTGGTTCTATATAATATACTGATGTGATCTCTGGTTCTATATAATATACTGATGTCATACCTAGTTCTATATAATATACTGATGTGATACCTGGTTCTATATAATATACTGATGTGATACCGGGTTCTATATAATATACTGATGTGATACCGGGTTCTATATAATATACTGATGTTATACCGGGTTCTATATAATATACTGATGTGATACCTGGTTCTATATAATATACTGATGTGATACCTTGTTCTATATTATATACAGATGTGATACCTGGTTCTATATAATATACTGATGTGATACCTGGTTCTATATAATATACTGATGTGATACCGGATTCTATATAATATACTGATGTGATACCGGGTTCTATATAATATACTGATGTTATACCGGGTTCTATATAATATACTGATGTGATACCTGGTTCTATATAATATACTGATGTGATACCGGGTTCTATATAATATACTGATGTGATACCGGGTTCTATATAATATACTGATGTGATATCTGGTTCTATATAATATACTGATGTGATACCTGGTTCTATATAATATACTGATGTGATACCTGGTTCTATATAATATACTGATGTGATACCTGGTTCTATATAATATACTGATGTGATACCTGGTTCTATATAATATTCTGATGTGATATCTGGTTCTATATAATATACTGATGTGATCTCTGGTTCTATATAATATACTGATGTGATACCTAGTTCTATATAATATACTGATGTTATATCTGGTTCTATATAATATACTGATGTGATATCTGGTTCTATATAATATACTGATGTGATCTCTGGTTCTATATAATATACTGATGTGATACCTGGTTCTATATAATATACTGATGTGATACCTAGTTCTATATAATATACTGATGTGATACCTGGTTCTATATAATATACTGATGTTATACCTGGTTCTATATAATATACTGATGTTATATCTGGTTCTATATAATATACTGATGTGATACCGGGTTCTATATAATATACTGATGTGATACCGGGTTCTATATAATATACTGATGTTATACCGGGTTCTATATAATATACTGATGTGATACCTGGTTCTATATAATATACTGATGTGATACCTAGTTCTATATAATATACTGATGTTATATCTGGTTCTATATAATATACTGATGTGATACCTGGTTCTATATAATATACTGATGTGATACCTGGTTCTATATAATATTCTGATGTGATATCTGGTTCTATATAATATACTGATGTGATATCTGGTTCTATATAATATACTGATGTGATACCTGGTTCTATATAATATACTGATGTGATACCTGGTTCTATATAATATTCTGATGTGATATCTGGTTCTATATAATATACTGATGTGATCTCTGGTTCTATATAATATACTGATGTGATACCTAGTTCTATATAATATACTGATGTTATATCTGGTTCTATATAATATACTGATGTGATACCTGGTTCTATATAATATTCTGATGTGATATCTGGTTCTATATAATATACTGATGTGATCTCTGGTTCTATATAATATACTGATGTGATACCTGGTTCTATATAATATACTGATGTGATACCTGGTTCTATATAATATACTGATGTGATACCGGGTTCTATATAATATATTGATGTGATACCGGGTTCTATATAATATACTGATGTTATACCGGGTTCTATATAATATACTGATGTGATACCTAGTTCTATATAATATACTGATGTGATACCTGGTTCTATATAATATACTGATGTGATACCGGGTTCTATATAATATACTGATGTGATACCGGGTTCTATATAATATACTGATGTTATACCGGGTTCTATATAATATACTGATGTGATACCTGGTTCTATATAATATACTGATGTGATACCTAGTTCTATATAATATACTGATGTGATCTCTGGTTCTATATAATATACTGATGTGATCCCTGGTTCTATATAATATACTGATGTGATCTCTGGTTCTATATAATATTCTGATGTGATACCTGGTTCTATATAATATACTGATGTTATATCTGGTTCTATATAATATACTGATGTGATACCTAGTTCTATATAATATACTGATGTTATATCTGGTTCTATATAATATACTGATGTGATACCTGGTTCTATATAATATACTGATGTGATACCTAGTTCTATATAATATACTGATGTGATACCTGGTTCTATATAATATACTGATGTGATACCTGGTTCTATATAATATACTGATGTGATACCGGGTTCTATATAATATACTGATGTTATACCGGGTTCTATATAATATACTGATGTGATACCTGGTTCTATATAATATACCGATGTGATATCTGGTTCTATATAATATACTGATGTGATATCTGGTCCTGTATAATATTCTGATGTGATCTCTGGTTCTATATAATATACTGATGTGATACCTGGTTCTATATATTATACTGATGTGATACCTGGTTCTATATAATATACTGATGTGATACCGGGTTCTATATAATATACTGATGTGATACCGGGTTCTATATAATATACCGATGTGATATCTGGTTCTATATAATATACTGATGTGATCCCTGGTTCTATATAATATACTGATGTGATATCTGGTCCTGTATAATATACTGATGTGATATCTGGTTCTATATAATATACTGATGTGATATCTGGTTCTATATAATATACTGATGTGATACCTGGTTCTATATAATATACTGATGTGATATCTGGTTCTATATAATATACTGATGTGATATCTGGTTCTATATAATATAATGATGTGATATCTGGTTCTATATAATATACTGATGTGATATCTGGTTCTATATAATATACTGATGTGATACCGGGTTCTATATAATATACTGATGTGATCCCTGGTTCTATATAATATACTGATGTGATATCTGGTCCTGTATAATATACTGATGTGATATCTGGTTCTATATAATATACTGATGTGATATCTGGTTCTATATAATATTCTGATGTGATCTCTGGTTCTATATAATATACTGATGTGATACCTGGTTCTATATAATATACTGATGTGATACCGGGTTCTATATAATATACTGATGTGATACTGGGTTCTATATAATACACTGATGTAATATCTCGTGCTATATAATATACTGATGTGATATCTGGTTCTATATAATATACTGATGTGATATCTGGTTCTATATAATATACTGATGTGATACCGGGTTCTATATAATATACTGATGTGATACTGGGTTCTATATAATACACTGATGTAATATCTCGTGCTATATAATATACTGATGTGATATCTGGTTCTATATAATATACTGATGTGATATCTGGTTCTATATAATATACTGATGTGATATCTGGTTCTATATAATATACTGATGTGATATCTGGTCCTGTATAATATTCTGATGTGATATCAGTTTCTATATTATACACTTCTGTGGATCAGAACCTCTTACGATCTTTTCTTCTACTATTAGACATGACTTTGTATCTTTATTTGCTATGTTCTTATCTTTTATTCCTTCTTGTGATATTATGTGGGTGTCTGCGCTCCGCGGCTGTACCTCTTGCTTCCTTTCCCTATTACTGATACATCTCGTTACCTTTATGTCGATCTAATTATTCCTTTCCTGCATTTATGGTTATTTTCATCTCTTTTGTTAAATTCAGCCCTTTTCTGTTCTTATTTCCACCCTTAAGTAGAACTTAGACAATGACGTATTATAAAGACAATTATTCATATTCTTCATGAGCAGAGTGTTACACGCTGTCAGCCATAGTGAAATGATCCTGGAGATTATCTACAAAGGTACATGAAGTCTCCCGTATCCTAATGTGTATGATATATATATATATATTGTATATATGTGTAACACAAAGCCCTCTTTCATGGAGGAGGATCTTGCCATTTCCATCGAGCTGGTAATTTGGAGCTCTGACTATAATATCCATTGTATATTATAAGTGACGGATTAAACTGAAGGAGACAGTTGGTAAAAGGACTGACACGGAAACTTATATGTAAGCGGAATCCGTACATTACTCTCACAGAGAACACTTTATCCTTGGAGGACACTCCAGAAGTCAGATCGGCTCCTTCAGGATGTTATTCCCATAGAACGTGGACCATTTAGAGCAAAACCAAACATAATCTCATTTTTGTAAAGGTCCCAGGCATAGGATTGGTTTTATATAAGGGCGGGGGGAGGGGATTCATGAATAGACAATTGTCAGTGTGCCATAAATGTAGTCATTGCACACGTAACAGATTC
This sequence comes from Leptodactylus fuscus, assembly GCF_031893055.1. Classification (NCBI taxonomy): domain Eukaryota; kingdom Metazoa; phylum Chordata; class Amphibia; order Anura; family Leptodactylidae; genus Leptodactylus; species Leptodactylus fuscus. Next base: position 3,160,964 of record NC_134267.1, on the reverse strand, counting down.
CTATAAAACTGCCATATAATATGGTTTATACCTATACTATGTGTTTTTTGTGTCTGAATTATAAGTTTCTAAACCCTTTGACCTGTCCAAGGGGAACCAATAGAGAGGGTTTGTTGTGTCACTTGGGTCTGACGTATGCAAAGCTTCAAAGGATGGCCTGATGAATATTCCCGGCGTGAACGACCCCCCCATGCCATGCCGCCATAATAACCAGGCACAATGTCGTATTCATGGCGCTTGCTTTCTTATAAATCTCATGTGCAGTCACCAATAAAGGACCAAGAATGAACCAGAAGGGAATCCCTGAAACCTGAGGAAAGGGCTAGCATTATAACACTGGGAGATAACTGGAGAAACTATGATATGTTACTCAAGTGAGGGTCAGTCCAGTCTGAGTGTGGCCACTTTCTCCCAACCCCAGGGAATCGGACACATTGCAGCTTGTAAGTCACGTTTTTTCTCCATTTATTTAGAAACTGTTTGCTTGTGTGTCATTTTTATTTTGTCTATTTTGTAAGCACTGAGCCCTTCTGTATTAATATATTTGCTTTAATGTTAGTCCATGTATGTCTTACGGATCCATTGCCTTTTTGGGTGTGTCTTACTGTTGAGGCAGTGGGGCATGTGTGTTGGATACCTATTGGTCTGGAATGCAATAGGTGGTGGCAGTGTGTGTCTGCGCTGTGTGAACTGTGATTTATGCTCAATTTTCATCCTGAGTGAAGGGTGAGCATAAGACTGAGTGAGTGGAGTAACTTAACCCCTTGGAGTTGCACCCATGTCACACGCTAGGACACTACATAGGTGACATCCTCTTGCCCCTTTATTGTGCCCCACACACTATAATGCCCCCTTCTTGAAGTCCCCACTGAAATACCCCCATTTTGTAGCCCCCACATTGTAATTATGGTTGTGGAGTCACAGTTGTGAAACCAGAGTCAGGATCAATTTTGGATGGTTAGTTAAAAAAAATGACTGACTCCAGCTGCAAAATAAAATCATTCATTATTCTTAATTATATTACACAATTATTGATATTGAGTAATTCATTAGATGTTCAGTTATTTACACATTTACTTTCTAGAGGATCTCTATTGCTTCTGACTGACCTTGGCTTGGCAATACCCACGATCAGTGCCCCCCACTTATTGCGGACATTAACCCCTGGTGCCACAGTCAAAGTTGACCGAGGTTCCATTTTCAAAGCTGCGCATGGGCATTGCCATTTGGGGGTGTGACGCTAGCCCAGGAGAGAGATCCATGGCTGGGGGTCAGTTACTATGACAGTCCAGGCTTGTCAGGGTATATATTTTATTACAGTCTGCATAGAGCTTGCATTAGCATTACAATGCATTGTATTAGTTATCAGACCCCTGAGGGGTCTAAAAATTACAGGAAAAAAAAGGACCACCAAAAATGGGTCTCATCTATTTTCGTCCATTTTCATGGATCCCTCAAAACACTCAAATGTATGAGGGACCTATGCAAACCCCTCGGGGGTAATGTTTGTCTGAATTTAGGCGACGTGGCTCTTATCTTATCTAGATAAAACACTGAGCTGTTCAGAGCAAAGAATTGACTTTGTTCATTTGCACAAAATAATATACAAGTGTCTACAACTCCTTAAGATGCAAATGTTAAAGGGGTTCTCCAGGATTCTAAGGATATGACTGTTTCTTTTCCATAAACACCCGACCTGTCCTCATGTTCTGTGTATTGTATCTCAGCCTAATTCACTTCCATTGGTTTCAGCTACAGTGCCAGGAATAACCTATGGACAGGCGCGGCGTTGTTTTTGGAAGAAATTAGCCATGTTCTTCTAATCCTGAATAACCTCTATAATAATCATAAAGAATGACGCCATGATGAGAAGTGAAGAGAGAACAAAGAAAGGCTTGTTTATGCCATGTACGAGCACAATATCCAGCTGCAGAACTCCAAAATGTGCGGGCAGTATTATAGTCTATGGGCTCCGTGTGCTTAACTGCACAGCGCTTGCATTAGCGTTGGTATTCTGTCCGGGGGGGGGGGGGGGGGTCTCCATGCGGACTTCTTGCGGACGGAATACAAGCGCTAGTGTGAACCAACCCTAACTTGATGTAAACGGAATAACCCTTAAAGGTAGAGAGAGTCTATAAATAAATCAGACGAGTTCTTCCTTATGTCAGGTTTAATATTAGTTCTGTTTATTAGAAACCTGAAAACGTGCGAAGTGTGAATATCTGCAATTCATACAGAACAGGACGAGACGTTCACTCATGGAAAGCAGATAAAGTATATGTTTCTCTGCAGCAGCTAAATGCATAATGCAGATGATAGTTATTAGATTTGTCGGCTGCCAAATGATGGTGTCTTGGCTATAGTGTCAGAAAGCACAAGATGGAACAGGTCCAAATGGAGATCGTAGCAGAATGTAAGAAAATGAGGCTGTCTAGGTGATGAAGACATGAAAACATCTTAGCCTGGCAATGGGACGAGAGGATGATATGTGCCGTACACCACATGCTGCAAAATTACAGGGCAAACTCCAGATCCACTGAAATGTCAGGATGTATATACTGTATATAAGACATCTTCTCCATATATCACACCATTGTACCTGCTTCAATTCTGCAAATCTACTAAAGATATAAACAGACTATATACAGATGTAGCAGAGTTAGCAGAACACAACTAATACATTGTCCAGTGACTTTTGACTGGTTTTTGTTGTGTTGTGTTGTAAGATATCTCGCTGCAGCAGTTTAACAAAATTGCAGAAGAATATAATAACCAAAGACCAGGAAGGGCGTGTGAAAAAAAATACACTCAGCTTACCTGAGCTCTGGTGCAGCGTTCGGTCTTCTTCCAGTTCATCCTCAATGTGTTCCAGCCTAGTTCCTGGTGTCAATGGGGCATCATCATTGTGACGTTGTATCGTCAGTGTCATGACATCAATGCCCCACACTTGACCACTGGACCCAATCACAGGCCTTAGTGGTGACCTGGGGCCAATGACATAGTGCAGAGGTTTTACAGGGTTCCATAGGGTTAGAGAATTTCCCCCCCTAATATAGTGTCATTTGCATCCATCGCCTCCTAGGGTTTTTTAACAATTTTACTGTGTAGCTGCAGTCACAATAGCAATGACATTTCCCAGCATTTCCTTTCTTTCTCGTTACTTAAAGGGATTGTCCAGGAATTAGAGAAATCTCAGAGGTGGTAGAATTGGGTGTAAAACAGAAACAAAATCTCCTATCTTCAGCGCTCCATTGCAGAGTCCCAATTCTGTCCCTTACGTGGACTCTCTGCATTGGTAGCCGAGGGGCTCACAGGACCGCTGGGTCACCAGTTCCGTCACCAGTTCCTTACCAGTAAGGCCGCTGATTGGTCTCAGCGGTCATGTGATCCTCTCTGTGTTCAGCGCGGCGAGTTGGGGGACTGGAGGGAAAGGGAGTGGGAATGTGCAGCAGAACTCTGGGCACAGGTGAGTATGACTGATTTTTTGGCTGCCCCTGAGTTTGCTCTGATTCCTGGACGATCCCTTTAACATGGAGCTAGAAGTATTGTCTATAGATGGAGATACACAGATCAATGATACAAATCAGTTATTGTCTATGAGAACTCTTTTGTTACAATTAGAATCACTATTTGATATTGTGTCTAGAAATAAAACAATCCCCAGATCTGGGTTAGAGGACCACTTTAGGTTATTGTTCACACCTGTGTCACTGGAGACTCCGCTGCAGAAACCACCAGAAACTGTCAGAAAGAAAAGTCAGTATGAAAATGGCGGACAGTCGGTGGACCCCTCTATAGTCAAAGCCGATGTATATGGGTAACTGCAGGGACCCAAACCACACGAGACGAGAGCCCGGGGCAGATGTGAACCAAACCTTAGTCATGTGATTGTGTGCGGCTGAGTGTTCACGTAGACTGAGCGGGTCCAGTAGTCATGTCCTCACCTGGTCACTTCTATTGGAGTATGGAGAAAACTTGGAAAAGTTGCACAAGTCCAATCTTTCTTTTCTTTTATGACGGACAGAGCGCGACGTGAACGTTAGTGACACTGAGCCGGAACTGACAACATGTGAAATATATTATTAGACTTTCTGTGAAAATGTGAAGACTTAGACAAAAGTTCATCTGTAGCTCAGTCAGTCTGCAGGGACCTGCATGTCCACATGTTCTGCTGTATAAAGAGGCTCTAGAGGAATATAGACATGATGTATATTCAATAAATGCAGCTAAAATAACAGCATTAGCATTACATTCAGCCTCTAAGCATTGATCTGATGACATGACCGTGGCGGCAGAGATTGAGCGTCGTCCACACAGCTGCTCCAAATGTGGGAAATTCTACAGATCCCACTGACAGATCAGCCATATGGATTAGATCTAAGTAGATATACTGTACGCTGCTTGTATCGGTGGTCAGGGCCGGGATGTCAGACCTTTGATAAAGGATGCTACAAGGACACATTACAGAAAAATACGCGCAGTGGATAATGCCGCGATTTACAAAATAGTCGCGTTCTTGAAATTCTCAGCAAGTCAATGAAACCTTATTGTATTATATGTAAGGAAAGCGCCAGTGTCTCCATAGGAATAATGGAAGCAGAAAGTCCGCAGAGGAAACCTGAAAGTGTCACAGAAATTTTGCAGAATTCTCCTCTGTGGACCTTCTGCTTCCATTATATCTGTAGAGAAGACACCAGTGATTCCGTAGTTACACTTGACACGCTGCAATTTCCAAAAACTTCAACGGTTTTGGAAGCCACAGCTGCAGATATTTTTCTGCAATGTGTGAATGGGATTGGCCAGGATCGCATCCGCTTTGCAGGTCATGTAAAATTCAGCGTTTTTATCGCAACATTTTTGCCGTGGCCAAAATGCAGAGTTTTTTACAATGTGAGGACCCGGCCTTGAATCCATATAGATAATTCCACCTGAACATAGACCAGCGCCCTCTCAGTCCTCGTTTTGGTGGTGGCCTTACCCATGTCAGACCCTCACCATTGTGACAATTTTTAAAATTTTTCATCAAAATGTTAGTAATTTTTTTTATTACTCCAAATGGTTGTGAATATCATCGGAACCTGATTCAGGCCAGGGCCACACATTGCAAATACGCTGCGTATTACATTACCTTCAAAGTGGATGGATTGTGGTTAACCATTGCTGTACATAAAAAACGCAGAGAAAAACTTCAGTTTCAACTCCGCCCCCCCCCCCTCCCCCCCGCGTGTTTTTGTAAATGGCAGCATGTCAGTCATACCTATGGAAATGTTGGTGTTTACCGTATAGGTGTAATAGGGGCAGAAACTTATTGTGAAAAATGTGTGTTTCCGCCATGTTTTTTCCGCCTCTCGCTACATGGGGCCTCAGGCTTACTAAGGTTTCCTCCGCTGACGTAAAAGACGACCTTGTCATCGTAAATGTCGGAACAAATGTGTCGTTCCAATCTGGGTGTATTCCCTCCGCATTCAGCAGTCAGGCCTCTATAAAGGGCCGCTTTATGGGATCACTAATGACATTTTATGATCTTTTTGGCACTTTACCTCTTGTACAATAATGGGGATAATTGAGGTGTTAGAGCTCGCAGGTCCGATACGGCGTTACGCTGCTAATAAACAGAACATGATGTATAACCAGGAGAGGAGACTCAGCGTGTAACTTAGTAACAGTCAAGAACGCAAGTGCCAACAACACCCCGTATGACCAAGTCTGAATCACATAATCTGCATGTACTTCTAGTGCTAAAATAAGATTGGAAAGGATTTGTTCTGTCGGGATTTCTCTTTGTTCCTGGCACTGCAATTTGCCCCAGGACCATTACATGGGAACATGTGCGGGGAAAGGTGGAAAGGCGAAATCTCTAAATGTATCCGAATACTGTAATAAAGATGTAACAAGGTGAAGAGAAGTGAACAAGTGCAGGAGATTTCTCTCTTCAATTCTTACATTTCTGGTTGTGACAACTTTTATTTTATGGGCAATTTTATATTTTTACAAGGTGTTAAAATCTACTTGTGAGTCAGTCCCTAAATAATAGTGCAGGTGATTGTACAGGGCAAGGAGCTAGGTTCACCCCTGTGCTTGGGTTTGTTCTTTGGGTCCACTTGGGGACCTGAAACATGGAAACCCAATCTGCTTAAAAAGCGGCTACCCACAGAAACCATTGGAGCCCATAGACTGTAATGGAGTTGGTTGGGTTTCCACCCGAAAAATGCATAGAGAAAAGTCCTGCAAGCATTTGTCAAGCGGATTCAGGGACGGAATCCTGGAACAGAACCCAGCCTTAGTGTGAACTCAGACTTAGAGGTTACCGTGAGTTAAACAAGTAGCAATAGGCTTGAGGATGCCCACATGATCCTAGTATAAAGGGCTGGCCGGAACCTCCATAGTCATGTAGTGCAATCTATATTATACCGTGCGGGGGCCACTATGGAGCATTATACCCTGCGGGGGCCACTATGGAGCATTATACCCTGCGGGGGCCACAATGGAGCATTATACCCTGCGGGGGCCACTGTGGAGCATTATACCCTGCAGGGGCCACTTTGGAGCATTATACCCTGCGGGGGCCACTATGGAGCATTATACCCTGCGGGGGCCACTATGGAGCATTATACCCTGCGAGGGCCACTATGGAGCATTATACCCTGCGGGGGCCACAATGGAGCATTATACCCTGCGGGGGCCACTATGGAGCATTATACCCTGCGGGGGCCACTATGGAGCATTATACCCTGCGGGGGCCACTATGGAGCATTATACCCTGCGGGGGCCACTATGGAGCATTATACCCTGCGAGGGCCACTGTGGAGCATTATACCCTGCAGGGGCCACTATGGAGCACTAGACCCTGCGGTGGCCACTATGGAGCATTATACCCTGCGAGGGCCACTATGGAGCATTATACCCTGCGGGGGCCACTATGGAGCATTATACCCTGCAGGGGCCACTACTGAGCATTAAACCCTGCGGGGGCCACTATGGAGCATTATACCCTGCGGGGGCCACTATGGAGCATTATACCCTGCGGGGGCCACTATGGAGCATTATACCCTGCAGGGGCCACTACTGAGCATTAAACCCTGCGGGGGCCACTATGGAGCATTATACCCTGCGGGGGCCACTATGGCGCATTATACCCTGCGGGGGCCACTATGGAGCATTATACCCTGCAGGGGCCACTATGGAGCATTATACCCTGTGGGGGCCACTATGGCGCATTATACCCTGCGGGGGCCACTACTGAGCATTAAACCCTGCGGGGGCCACTATGGAGCATTATACCCTGCGGGGGCCACTATGGAGAATTATACCCTGCAGGGGCCACTATAGAGCATTATACCCTGCGGTGGCCACTATGGAGGATTATACCCTGCGGGAGCCACTATGGATCATTATACCTTGCGGGGGCCACTATGGAGCATTATACCCTGCGGGGGCCACTATGGAGCATTATACCCTGCGGGGGCCACTATGGAGCATTATACCCTGCGGGGGCCACTATGGAGCATTATACCCTGCGAGGGCCACTATGGAGCACTAGACCCTGCGGTGGCCACTATGGAGCATTATACCCTGCGAGGGCCACTATGGAGCATTATACCCTGCGGGGGCCACTATGGAGCATTATACCCTGCGGGGGCCACTATGGAGCATTATACCCTGCAGGGGCCACTATGGAGCACTAGACCCTGCGGTGGCCACTATGGAGCATTATACCCTGCGAGGGCCACTATGGAGCATTATACCCTGTGGGGGCCACTATGGCGCATTATACCCTGCGGGGGCCACTACTGAGCATTATACCCTGTGGGGGCCACTATGGAGAATTATACCCTGCAGGGGCCACTATAGAGCATTATACCCTGCGGGGGCCACTATGGAGGATTATACCCTGCGGGGGCCACTATGGAGCATTATACCCTGCGGGGGCCACTATGGAGCATTATACCCTACGGGAGCCACTATGGATCGTTATACCCTGCGGGGGCCACTATGGAGCATTATACCTTGCGGGGGGCCACTATGGAGGATTATACCCTGTGGGGGCCACTATGGAGCATTATACCCTGTGGGGGCCACTATGGAGCATTATACCCTGCGGGGGCCACTATGGAGCATTATACCCTGTGGGGGCCACTATGGAGAATTATATCCTGCGGGGGCCACTATGGAGCAGGGGCCACTGTGGAGCATTATACTGTACGAGGGCCACAGTATAGTACTTCCCTATATATGTCCTGCTTGGTTCTGGGACTATCTCAGAGCAGATTCTCCTGTACTTACTGTGTGCAGGGTACGGCAGCTACACTCACCAGGCTAGAGAGAACTTAGGGTATGTTCACATGGCAGAAAATGGATTCTGTGTGTGAATATACTGCGCTGCTAGCCGTGACCGGATGCCGATACAGCGCACCAGCATCCCGTTGTGGCATTCCGCTCTGGATTAGGCCTGAATGAATGGCCTAATCGGGGGGAGTCTCTCGGAGTCCGCGGCAAGACAGGGCATCTTGCTTCTTTTTTTCGCTACCAGCTGGCAGAAAAATGAAGCGAGCGGCTCCCATTGAAGTCAATGGAAGCCGTTTTTGGCAGCGGATTTTGAGGCGGTTGGGACTTATTTGCAGTTATATTCCTGGCCAGGGATTTGCCAAAATGGGAATAAATTCTTCAATATTTTATGTTGTTTTAAACAACCAGATAGTGACACAAATTCTCCAAGTCCACAAAACCTGGAGAATTCACTTTATGACAATTATATCAATTGTAATAAAGAACTATACTTATTATTATTATTATTATTATCATTATCATCTCGTTATTGGTGCAGGCAGAGGGTATTGGGTGGATGGTATTGGGTGGTCATTCAAGTAGAACAGAGCTTCAGCCCTAAGTAATAAAAGCTGCATGATAATCCCTACTTAAAGGGGTATTCCAGATTAAACATACTGAAGACCAATCTATGGATAGATTATTATCAATATCAATTAGGTGAGGCCTCCCAACAGCCCCATCCTGCAAAGTTTCCAGCAGTTGATACACAGAGAATGGAGCAGGAAGCAGACAGCGCTATTCTCTGTGTAGTGGCCAAACCAGGGTACTACAGAAAACCTGCCATTCACTTGCTTAGGCGCTAAGCTGCAGTGACTCCGTTCAGCCACTAGACAGAGAACAGCGCTGTTTGCTTCCTGCTCCATTCTCTGATGCTGTGAACTGAGAACTAGGAAGTGATTAATGGGGGCGCCTTTTTTTGCACCATTGCCAATCTGATATCGATGACTTATCCTTAGGACAGGTAATTAATCATTTTAGCCCGGAAAACCCCTGTGACAGTTTTGAAGTTGATAAGAAGGGGGCGTTTAAGGCCATGTTGCTTGTTCTGGCAAATTTGGTAACACTGTTCCCATCATGGCACTTGGACCAGTTGGCAAGTATAATATTCTGTATCCCCATGTGAACATCTTAAAGCTTTTATGTTGTTGGGGGTTCACGTGTAATCTTTCTAGATCTTCATGTCTTCCTGCTGTGACAGTGACCTGGAGCCCCCTAACCCCATAGATGTGAGACCCCGGAGCAGATGCTCGGCCTCCTTATCATCAGTCAGTGATGTCACCTAATCTGGACTCTCACCCGCCCATCTCATATACTTCTATATAGTGTTCTATGATGTTTGACCCTCCCCAATGTCTGATACAGTATAATGATGGATTATGGATGACTTCACCTATGGATGTTTGAGGTTACAAACTGCTTCATGAACAAACGCTTTGTCTCTCTCTAGGACGGGGCTTCAGTTTTGGGCTTCTGCTTTCACTCGTTGGATCATAAGTGCTTATTGTATTGTGTAGGGTTGTAGACAAAGCGTCTTTTATTAGAGTCTTCTACATAGGAAGGCATTCGCTACCCACAGAAGTAAAATGTCATCTATGTAACCATGCCAGGAACCAGATCTCCCCATACTCATACTCATCTCCTTGGACAGGTCTTCATAACCACTTGTGCCAGAATACTAATAGGGCCCCTCTAGTAAGACCCCCATGGATCCGGTGGTAAGGTGGGCACAGATTCTAGGATACTTCTATATGGGGCTTTGTGTCCAGGCCGTAGTGAAGAACTGCAAAATATGGAGCAGCTCCTATATGTGTTTGTATTCTCAGCTCAGTCCATTCATTTCAATGCATAGGTTAGTGAAAATCAAACTAATACCAATCCAGGTGTCCTCCATGATGTGACCCGTACACTGCACACACTGCCTGAGACCCAAGGTGAATGGCGCAGATCCTGCCGCTGCTTTGTGTATGATGTGCAGGTTGTGACATTTGTTACATTCTGAGATATTATGACCTTTGTTACTTTGTAGGCAGAGTCATAAGATGAAGCTCCGGGGCCCCAATCAGAGGTGTAAATAAAGGCACAAGGGTCCTGGTACAAGACTTCATATTGGGCCCCCTCCTACTTGCCACAACACAACTTTCCCCGATGCCCATCCACCTCGCCATGATTGACAAGGCAGTCCATGATGGGCAGATCATTTGGTGATGCCATTTACACCATCTCTTGGCGCTTCTATACAGCAAAGCGAGACTTGGAGGTGACGCAGCCAAAGACCACAATAAGCAACCTCTGATCTATTCGGCCATGAATAAATTGATTGTACTGTCTGTAGTTCTAGACTCGAGCAGACATGGTGTAAAGTCGCCAGCAGATAGTAGATGGGAGCGCTGCTCATCCTCATCCTCCATCTCCACCGGGACAGAACTGACTGATGGGCTCCCAATCGCGTCGCCTTGCTATGTTGCTACATTCATGACCAACTCCCTGTAGTTACTATGTAACTGTTTTATTGGATGAAATTTAAAGTTATATTTTAATTTACCATTGCCTGGTGGACGCTGGATTTTACCGCTTGACTGATGGGCAGCTCCGGCCAAGTATTTCAGTGAAGAGTCGCTTCTCACAAGAACTCCTTCCTTACTGCAAGAAATATATCTTAATACCAAGCTGCATGAATAAGTGTGTGGATTTCTGGAAGGGTTAACTTGTCGCTGCCGCCATCCGGTGCTGATACACCTGCTGTGGCATACAGTGTCTGGTAAGGGAGACCCATGTGGGTCCACTGTAGGAACTGGTCACAGTTTTTACTGTTTTGACACCTAGAACTGCGTCATGGATCCCAATGCAAAATCTGCACCAGGTTCCCCAAGTATAATTTATCATTTATAGTATTGGTCGGCTCCTATTGGGCAGAGACACCGGGACCCCGCAGGTCACTGATACCGAGGAAATGTAGGACAGCCAGACCGCTCATTCACTGGACAAGCTATAGGTACCGCGGTGCTGTCCCATTATAGGCTTTGGGGCTGTCCCTGCAGATCGATCACTGATAGCCTGTCCTAAGGATAGACCACCGAAACAGGAAAGCTGCAAATTTATGCATTAAATTTTTAACTTACTTACGTCTTATACACCAGATAACCGGTTTATAAGCCATAAGAACATCTGACTCCAATCTCCTGACCTGCTTTGAAGACGCAACAGTTATCCTAGAGACATTATATTGAGAATTGATCCATGGAAAACTTGATTTTATTCTGTCCTCTGGGATCAAAGGTCTGATTTCCATAGAGGAGAGCAGTGAAAGGGCGGGTGTCTCTAATAAAGTGGCCATTCCTTGTATATAGTCTGTGCCTATAGATAGATATAGTTCTATACTATCACTAAAGCAGCTTGTCTGATAACAGAGAACAATGCACTTACAGATACAAGTCACAGACCCCTCTATTATATGTAACTCTTCATTGCCTTAGCTGTAAGGTTCACCAGTCCACAATGGAAGCCAAGCCCCGGTCCCGGGCCGCAGCAATGTATAAGCGCATATTTTCGTATAGTATTTTTAGGCTGGCGCAGGCTATGTTTAGGAGGGTGTTCTTTGTGTTGTCACGCTGCCATGGGAACTGTATCTATGTATACTGAAATGTTTTCAATTGATTTGCGAGATGTAAACCATCAAGGACAAGAATCCAGAAGCTGCAGAACGTCCGGGCTCTCCGCTCACACTGTAACCTTACTCCGGACACAATTCTAGCCTCTATTATTTCTTGCAGAGAAAGCAAAATGACTCGTGTCCATGGTGTTGTAGGGGCACATGAAATCTGGTGGTGGGGGGCTGCAGGTTATCCAGGGCCGGAGCACGGTGAGGTTGTAGCACATGGCAGCCGGCGTTGCAATAATTCGTTATATCCCCTAATTGTAATGTAGTCACTGCACTATACTGATATATGGGGTTCTGGCACATGAAAGGGTTACATTCTTCTTATACTGCAGAAATGGACTTTCATGAATTAACCCTTTATCTTCCTGTAGTTCGGTGTTGGGTGTAATGACCATGACGTTCTAGAAAGGAAAAAGTATAAGAACCCATAATGCAAATAATGTCCGGGGTCTGTGCAAATCTGGAAGGGTTGTGTGGAACCAGACACCATGTTGTGTAGGTAAATCATCTGCAGCCCACTCCTCTGCTCGGAGGTATAGACCCCGCTATGTGCGAGACGCCATAAAGTAGGAGGTCTCTGCCCATACCGCCATCCAAAAATCTGTTCAGAATCAGTTACAGGCATTGTGCCATTTTGGAAACTTGTCCCTTATCCACAGGACAGATGATAAGTGTTTGATCACTTGGGGGTGGCCCCCGGGTCCCCCAGTAATCAGGAACATGGAGGACCAAACTGGTTTTTACTGCTATGGGGTTGTCAGGGCTGTAATCTCCAAAAGCGCCTGGTGAATGAGCGGTGGTCACGCAAGTGCATTGGTGTTCCATTTATAAGGAGGCCGTGGTCCCCCATCTTCTAGTCCCCCATCTTCTAGTCCACCATCTTCTAGTCCCCCATCTTCCGATCCCCCATCTTCTGGTCCCCCATCTTCTAGTCCCCCATCTTCTAGTCCACCATCTTCTGGTCCCCCATCTTCTGGTCCCCCATCTTCCGATCCCCCATCTTCTAGTCCCCCATCTTCCGGTCCCCCACCTTCTAGTTCCCCATCTTCTAGTCCCCCATCTTCTAGTCCCCCATCTTCTAGTCCACCATCTTCTGGTCCCCCATCTTCCGATCCCCCATCTTCTAGTCCCCCATCTTCTAGTCCCCCATCTTCCAGTTCCCCACCTTCTAGTTCCCCATCTTCTAGTCCCCCATCTTCTGGTCCCCCATCTTCTGGTCCCCCATCTTCCGATCCCCCATCTTCTAGTCCCCCATCTTATAGTCCCCCATCTTCCGGTCCCCCACCTTCTAGTTCCCCATCTTCTAGTCCCCCATCTTCCGGTGCCCCATCTTCTGGTCCCCCATCTTCTGGTCCCCCATCTTCTAGTCTCCCATCTTCTGGTCCCCCATCTTCCGGTCCCCCATCTTCTGGTCCCCCATCTTCTAGCCCCCCATCTTCTAGTCCCCCATCTTCTAGTCCCCCATCTTCTAGTCCCCCATCTTCTGGTCCCCCATCTTCTGGTCCCCCATCTTCTGGTCCCCCATCTTCCGGTCCCCCATCTTCTAGTCCCCCATCTTCTAGTCCCCCATCTTCCGGTCCCCCACCTTCTAGTTCCCCATCTTCTAGTCCCCCATCTTCCGGTGCCCCATCTTCTGGTCCCCCATCTTCTGGTCCCCCATTTTCTAGTCTCCCATCTTCTGGTCCCCCATCTTCCGGTCCCCCATCTTCTAGTCCCCATCTTCTAGTTCCCCATCTTCTGGTCCCCCATCTTCTGGTCCCCCATCTTCTAGCCCCCCATCTTCTAGTCCCCCATCTTCTAGTCCCCCATCTTCTGGTGCCCAATCTTCTGGTCCCCCATCTTCTGGTCCCCCATCTTCCGATCCCCCACCTTCTAGTTCCCCATCTTCTAGTCCCCCATCTTCTGGTCCCCCATCTTCCGGTCCCCCATCTTCCGGTCCCCCATCTTCCGGTTCCCCATCTTCTAGTCCCCCATCTTCTGGTCCCCCATCTTCCAGTCCCCCATCTTCTAGTCCCCCATCTTCTAGTCCCCCATCTTCTAGCCCCCCATCTTCCAGTCCCCCATCTTCTAGTCCCCCATCTTCTAGTCCCCCATCTTCCGATCCCCCATCTTCTGGTCCCCCATCTTCTAGTCCCCCATCTTCTAGCCCCCCATCTTCCGGTCCCCCATCTTCCAGTCCCCCATCTTCTAGTCTCTCATCTTCCTGATCATGGAGGGACCCAGTGATCAGACCTCCAGTGATCTAACACTTATCCTCTGTCCTATAGAATAGGAATTGCTCTGTAACCCAGGGCGGCCGATGTTATAAGGTAGGGGGGGGGGGGTGATATTGTGGGGCAGCACATACTAAATAAATGATGTCACGTCAACGGCATTTATAGAAAATCCCAAGGATGACGCATCTGCTAAAATTCCATAAGGCTCCATCTGTCGGCCATTAACAGGTGGTTAGTAGGAAACTATGTGATGTATGGGAACATTTATATGGGATAAAGAACATAACAAAGCCCGATTATATTGTAGGACGCCGGCGAGTCTCAGTGATGGGGGAGATTTATCATGATGGGGATTTGAAAAACCAGTTTTTCTCAAGTCTGATTTGCCATAATTTGCACCAAATTGATCAAATATTTCACAAACTGATACATTGGACACATTTCTGACACTCTGTCCTGAGATGTTGCTCCACATTCGACGTGGGAGTGATCTACGGATCTACGGGAGTGATTTTCTCCACTATGGTATTTAAAGGACTGGTTCCATTACAGACATGTATCCCTTATCCAGGATAGTGGGTCAGCGTCACATCACTGGTGGCCGATCACTGGGACTCCCAGCAATGAGGAGACCAGCAGACTGACTGAAGCTCCTCCATGCCCATGAAGCTCCAGTGCACTTGTGAGGCCGACATCCATTCAATGCTATGGGTCTGGGGGAGCCAGCAATCCCAGAAGCAACTGACCCCCATTGACCACCACTGACTCCCACTGACTACCACTGACCCCCATTGACCACCACTGACTGCCCCTGACCTCCACTGACCGCCACTGACTGCCACTGACCCCCACTGACTGCCACTGACCCCCACTGACTGCCACTGACCCCCATTGACTGCCACTGACCACCATTGACCGCCACTGCCTCCCATTGACACCATTGACTGCCACTGACCACCACTGACCGCCACTACCCCCATTGACCGCCACTGACCCCATTGACTGCCACTGACCCCCATTGACTGCCACTGACCCCAATTGACTGCCACTGACTGCCACTGCCCCATTGACTGCCACTGACCCCATTGACTGCCACTGCCCCCCATTGACTGCCACTGACCCCCATTGACTGCCACTGACCCCCATTGACTGCTACTGACCCCCATTGCCACTGACGTGATAGCCATGACCTGTGCTAAGGATAAATCCTTCATATGAAAATCTCCCTTTTCCCTGGAGAACCCCTTTAACCCCTTATTATCCAGTAATATCTATAGATAACAGAGTTACATCGCTTTCTACATTAATTGGTTTATCCTAAACTATTATTATCTCTCTTCTCTATTTTTATCTCTTTTGTTCGTCTTCATGACTTTAATCTTACCATCGCTGAGGCTTTTTCTTATCCATAATGTGATGTCTTATATTAAACCTCCGGCCCAGACGCTGAACCTTCTCTCCTGCACTGTCATCTACTGGAGAGTGAAATTAGTGCAAGTCTCACACAAGGCCGAAGCTATCTGAGCATTCATTGTTCATTGCATCTGTACAGGGGCGCACCGAGCTGTTCTGCTGCCCGAGGCAAAAGCTGAAATGGCGCCCATCCTGTATTCCACTAGGCAGGGTGCAAAAGATATAGTTCTTGAATGCACTGAGCAAAAATAAGTGTTATTGCTGCAGAACGCTGGATATCTGTAGACTGTGCAGGTTTTAATTCCCACAATGTGTTCTAAGCCTGCGTTCACATGTGTAAGCATTGCCTTAGCACGCTCGTACAGAATCCTTATACACCTGACAAAACAAAGCGACAAGTGACATGTAAAGGTTATTCTGTGGATTGGTGCCATTAGGACAAGGCCAAGCGTTTCTATATCTTAGTACTTGTGACATGATACATGGATATACTGTATACGGATTATTTAGGGCTCCATCCAAGTGCAGATGTAGCCAGGTCAGTATTTCCAGCACTACGATCCCGGGAATGTGATCCCGATCCAGCTTCTCCCACATTCTGCTTCTATATGACACAGACACAACAGCTGTTTGGCCACATTTCAGTGAATTAACCCCTGTCACACACAATATCTTCTCTCAGGCCTGTTCACATATATCTGGGTTTCGTGTTCCCTTTTTCCCTGCCAGGGAGAGGTCGAGCGCCAAACTGATCCTGTAGTTTCTTATAGGGTCACTTCTCCGTCCATTGTCCATCTCTGTGAATGAGAGCGTTCCCACTGTCCCCATATCTGTCAGCTGTCCCACATTTCCCACACAGTCCTTCATTTTTGGAAAAAGTCTCAGCAAATTTGCACAAGTCTGTCTCACAGTGGGTGGGACTGGGGTCATGGGCACGACTGACCTATAAACCTTTTGCATTGGAATAAGAATTAACCCTTATTAAACTGCAACAAACTAAAACATTTCTATTATTGCAGACAGAAACCCCATGTGAATCAGTCTGTGCCCGGTCTCTGCACCAGTTTAATGTTCATGGTTGTCATCCTATGATGGAAAACAGCACTGGACATTAACAATGGGAGTGTGAACGCCCCCTTAATGGTTTGTCAAACAAATACGACTCCTGTACGATACTTGGTATTGTCACAAACTATAGGGCACAGATGTCTCAGGGCTCCTTGGAGGCTTCAGGCTCCACCAAATCAGTGGTCCTGTGGCCAAAACCACCCCCTGCCCCACTAGCTCCATCTTTGATTGATACCCATTCACTTCTATGGGACAAGGCTGTAATTACATCACGTGGCCACTAGGAAACAGATGACCTGTAATCTAAAGAGGTGACGTAGCTGTGGCCCCTTTAAGAAGCTGATTGGTGGGGAATGACCTAACCTGAGGATAAATCATCCATTACAAGGAATTGGAAAACCCCTTTAAGAACAATCAAAGACAAAACATTATAGAGCGAAGTTTGCGGATATTGATACTTTGTGTTCTCCCCTTACTTCCGGACACGTGTATGTGTATGGGGGCGCCGCCGGCTGTCAATGGTTTGGACACCTGGTCACACTTACCTTCCTGCCGTTATTCTTTGGATTCTTTGGAAATAACTGTATTGTGCTAATGACGGGAATTCGTGTCTGAATATTCACTTATCTACAGGCAGTAAAATTAACCCCGAGCGGTAGGAGGAATTGAGAAGAGCGCTGACTAATGTGCTAGATGGGAGAATGAATCAGCCAGCCTTGTGAAATGTTCTGTCATCCCACCGCCTCGCCCCCAACAGCCTACATTAACCTCCTGCTGTTCTGATCTGCCACATGTCACACGTCTTATGTCACCGCTACACAGGGAACGTCTGGGGAGAACCATATGCAACATTCTCAAATATTATCTAGTACGAAAGACGAAAACAGCGCCGACGAGAACCAAACGGGGACAAATGAATAATAATATTTTGACTCAAGGTAAAAAAAATTTCCGTCAACAGACAGGGACATTGAGAAAACGGGGAATGTGAAGAAGGTTTTATGAGAATACAAATAAAGCAACTCCTTCCGTATAACAGGTCGCGTCCTCTCTCTGGTTCCTGCACGGCGAGGGTCACGCCTGCGCTCGGTTTCCATTTGGGGAGTCCGTCCTCCATTCTGCTTGGAAAATGTGGAGAGAAAAGTCTTGCAAGTCCTCTCTGCATTTTTCGGGTGGAAACTCGGTGGACCCCGTTATAGTCTATGGGGCCTGCGGGTTTCTGCAGGTGACCGCTTTTTCAGCGGATTGGATTTCCATTTTTCGGATGTGATCTCTTACAATACTGACCTTTAGCCTCGATACTGGACAGGACTTGTCTGCGGATTCTTGTCCTGATCTTTTGGCTTGTTATGGGATTATCGCTCTCTCCGGGCTCAGACATCTCTTATTACTATCGGGACATTGACCTTCCTGATTGTCCTCCTGGACCCGATATCTGAATACGGGAATTGTGGGCTCTGGTTTTCTTTTCAGTAAGGGCGGGTTCACACCTGCGCCCGGTCTCCGCTTTCGGGTTTCCATCTTCTACTGAGAGAAACTGGACAGGGGACGGAAACCCGGCGGTCAGTTTTTTTAACTGGACACAAAGTCCTGCATGTCTGACTTTGTCAGGTTAAGAAAAACTGTCTTGCCACGGAGACCAGAAGACGCTCATGGGCGATCACTTTGCAAGTGATTGGGATTGAAAACTGACCGCCGACCGTCTCCTGTCCAGTTTCTATCGGCAGAAGACGGAAACCTGAAAGCGGAGACCGGGCGCAGGTGTGAACCCGCCCTTATTTCCCGTACAGTTTCTAGTGGGGATCACTTGGACCCTCCAATTCACCAAAGTCCATGTGGCCTTGCGGTTGGCGCTGGTGAATGTATTTGGGGGTCTTGGCCCCTCTCACAGCCTGTACTGGAGCCTCTGCTCGCTCTTATCAGACAGATCCTGCTCATATTTCCTCATGGAACTCGGCCAGAACAATATCTCTCTCGTTCACCTATACATTCTATATGTTGCAGAATTAGATACAATTTTGTACGTTTTATGGCAGCGGCGCTTATGTTATAGGCCTGACACATATTTATAGTGCGCCAATATTCCTGTTTAGTTTGGCGCGCATTATACAACCTTTAAAATGAGTTGCCTGTATCTTTAGAATAGACTATGTATATATATATATAATCTCACTATTATGTCATACAGTATGACATCACAGCCAAACACCCCACCGTGTGACAGCTCTGCATATAAAGCAATAACATGACCCGACACCACCATGAAGCCGCCATCAATGTGTTATTGATACGTAAGCGACTTCTCACATTGACACTTCTGATGTCATTTTCTACTGACACTTTGTCTCACTGATGACATCATCATAAATCATACAAATAAAGACATTGATGATGTCACAGCGGCTGACAGTGGTGATCACAGACTAGTGATGCCACATCTAACGCACAGGCGGGTGACATCACATCGTAACAGAAGCCTCCCCTTATATAGGATGACATTTCCTTCATTTGTTCTTCAGCACAAAAATAAATAGAAAAATACCAAAAATAATTTAAAATTTTTTGTTTATTTTATTATAAAACAAGTATTACAGACTTAAAGTGAATCTTATGTGTGAAAACGTATTAAAAATCAGACAATAAATATTTGTGAGACGACCTCTCGGCACCTCCTTGTCATCCTTTGATATAAATGGCTCCATTGATTCTGATTTTTCGCTAGCTCTGGCCATTTTCTAAGGGATCAGTGCAGATTTTGGTTCCTGATATCCCAATTAGACTCTGTCAAGTGGGTGGTGTCAGGCAAGAAAAGGCAAGAGGGTGTGGCTCAGCGCTCCAATCAGGGCTCACGATCACACCTGCTCCTGCCTGACACCGCCCACTTGACGTTAGAGACTCTGATTAGCATAGCAGGCACCAAAACTAACTGCATCGATGGCTCAGGAATGGCGGGGGCTGGAGAGAACGTTCCACTGGTGAGAGGAACAGAACCTACAAAGGATATAAAGTCAGTGGAGGGGGAGAAAGATCCTCTGTATACAGTATATGGCATCTTTAATTGTACAAAAATGGGCGCCGCTTATGAGACGACTCTATGGAATGTGTGAAGTATAGTCGCAGTCTGTGATCACTGGATGAGAAGAATAATATAACATTCACGTCTTTCTACGTTTCCTTCATCATTTAGTTTGGTCGCTATAATACAGGGGATATAGCGGACTCCTCTCTGGTCGGCTGCCATGGCTCAGGGACAGTCACATCTGCGCTGACGTCTCCATTGCACAGACGGGGTTTCCACCATTATAGTCAATGGCGTCCGCCGCGCTCCTTGTGTTCTATCCTCCTACAGACCAGAACAATGGACAGGCAGCACGAGTGTAAACCTGGTGTCAGACCAATGTGTCAATGTACGAACCTTCATAGGGAACATTGAGGGTTCTGCTGCAAGAGTCCCAAAAGTGTGAGCCACACCTGAATACAACAAGTCCCCACTATGGGACCCTCGGCCACGGAGCTGCCCCCGCTTACTATTATGTAGGAATTCCTTCTCTTCACCTGAATTGTTAGCAAAAATCATATAAAAAAGAGGTAGGAGTCAGCGGCCACGTTAATGGGGCCCTGGTTTAATCTTTGGGCCCCTCTAGAACTGGCTCTTGGATTGGGCCACAATTTTCCGTTCTTTAGCCTGGTCAATAAAATAAACCAAACATTCCATTTTCAATAGATGCCGCTCTGATGATTCCAACGCAGTTGGAATTTCTTCTCTATCCCCCACCCATCCTGAGCCATCGCTGCTGTAAGTTTCAGCACCTAAAATGCTAATGAGGTTCTCTATTGTCAGAGGGGCGGTCCTTGACTCATATTCTTAGACTGCCCACTTATACGTAACATATTGGGGGCTGAAATTATCAGAAAAGATTGCTCAGGAATGGTGGGGGCTTGGGACTAAGTCCTGGAATCAGTGGAACAAAATGCAATGAACTGGAGTTGGCGGAGGTGGTGAAAGGTCTTCTGTAATAGATCACAACCACCTTCTTCTAGGGCAGGGGTCAGCAACCTTCTAAGGGTCAGCAACCTTCTAGGGGTCAGCAACCTTCTAGGGGTCAGCAACCTTCAGCCCTTGGGCTGCTGTGAAACTACAACTCCCAACGTGCTCCATTCTCTTCCATGGGAGTTGCATGTATGCATGCTGGGAGTTGTAGTTTCAGCTGGAGTGCTGAAGGTTGCCGACCCCTGATCTAGTGGATTGTCTTGGAAGGTTGGAGAGATAAATAAACATCCCCCAGCAATGAGGAGGAGGAGAAGGTCTGTGCAGTTACTATGTTACTATATGAAGTCCCGGGTTCTTTCTGCAGGATGGCGCTCACATTGCTGTACAGGAAGGATAAATGTTCCTACTGAGGATAAGACTTTTGAACAGAAGAAAATCAGGAAAGCGCTTGTGCTTATTAATCTTCCCTTTATATGACATCACAGCAGCCGTCCCAGGTACAAGGATGTCAGAGGTATCTTATTCTTGGCACCCGGGTTCTTATGATTTAGCATATGAAAGTCTCCTTATTCTAAGGCAAATGCTGTCTTGCTCGATGCTCCTTCATACAGAGGACGCTTGAAGTGTCTCCAGAAGACTAAAACAAGGCGTAGAAGAAACAAAGCACAAGCCACTGCCAGCAAGACGGCTGCCAAGAAAGAAAGAGAGAACCGATGAGCAACAAAGAATCAGGAGGAGGAGGCAAAAGATCTAAGACGTCATCTGACAAGTCGTCACATGTTATCATTGGCATAATGGGGTCAAGAAAGAATCAAAGAAGGTTCTTGTTTATTGTAATTGGGGCAATTATCAATTATTCTGGTGCATAAGACGTTCTGAATATTCGTCTCCGGCAAAGACTTTCCTAATGTTGGTGATTTATGGCTGAGCCGAGTCGGATTTATTTTGCAACATTTGTCAACACTGTTACAATTTGTGGGATCTGATCCCATTAGTGGTCAAGAGATGTGGCCACCACCCGAATGGAAGAAGAAATGGCCTGTAACTCTATAATTCGGGCTGCTGGGTTTCTGCTTTTTCAAGCTGAATGGGGGACAGAATCAGGATGTAAGTGCGGATGTGAACAAGGCCTTACTTTGTCGGTCTGTACATGGACATGCAGATGTATATATGACCCCACATCTCTATGCAGCCTGTACCCAAGGACTCAGCGACTATATGACCGACCCAGCGACTATATGACCGACTCAGCGGCTATATTACTGACCCAGCGACTATATTACTGACCCGGCGACTATATTACTGACTCAGCGACTATATTACTGACTCAGCGACTATATTACTGACCCAGCGACTATATTACTGACCCAGCGACTATATTACTGACCCAGCGACTATATTACTGACCCGGCGACTATATTACTGACCCGGCGACTATATTACTGACCCGGCGACTATATTACTGACCCGGCGACTATATTACTGACTCGGCGGCTATATTACTGACCCAGCGACTATATTACTGACTCAGCGACTATATTACTGACTCAGCGACTATATTACTGACTCAGCGACTATATTACTGACCCGGCGACTATATTACTGACCCAGCGACTATATTACTGACTCAGCGACTATATTACTGACTCAGCGGCTATATTACTGACCCAGCGACTATATTACTGACTCAGCGACTATATTACTGACTCAGCGACTATATTACTGACTCAGCGACTATATTACTGACCCGGCGACTATATTACTGACCCGGCGACTATATTACTGACCCGGCGACTATATTACTGACCCGGCGACTATATTACTGACCCGGCGACTATATTACTGACCCGGCGACTATATTACTGACCCGGCGACTATATTACTGACCCGGCGACTATATTACTGACCCGGCGACTATATTACTGACCCGGCGACTATATTACTGACCCAGCGACTATATTACTGACCCAGCGACTATATTACTGACCCAGCGACTATATTACTGACCCAGCGACTATATTACTGACTCAGCGACTATATTACTGACCCAGCGACTATATTACTGACTCAGCGACTATATTACCGACTCAGCGACTATATTACCGCAGAAGGTTTCAGGACGTTTTGTGTTACAATCCGAGGATACGGCATCTCCTTGAAGGTGTTATAAAGACTTACCTAAATAAATATTATTTCCGTCAGGAGCAGCTTCATTGAAATGTTTGTCCAGCGCTCCAGACACGGCCACAATGACCACGGGGTAGACAGTCAGCGTATAGCGCACGTACTTGTCAAATACAAAGTTTTCCAAAATGAACCTAGAGGAAAAAAAATGACATTTGACTGCATTGAATATCTGTGTCCTTGTGATCTGGAAAACAAGACGTTTCACGAGAACAGGGCAAAGCTTAAGGGGAAGAAACTATGGCTGCTCTCTTCCAGACACAGCACCACACCTGCCCTCAGGCTGTATGTGGAATTGCAGGGCAGGTACATTCATTTCATTTACTTACAAGAAAGCAGCCAAGTCTTTCTAATCTTGTGCGACCTTAGCCTTAAGCACATTTAGCTTAAAACGTGTCTGATTGTAGGGGTCTGGCCTCTAGGACCCCCAGCAATAGGTAGAATGGGGCCCCCGTTCCATTCACTTTTATGGAGCTGCCGGAGGTTACCATTCTGCTAGTCCCCATAGAAGTGAATGGAGTGGTGGCCACACAAGTGTACAAGGATCGCCATCAACCAGACCCCAGTGATCAGACACTTGTCCCTATAATAGAGGATAACATGTCTATAGTAAGACAATCCCTTTAAGTGACATCAATACAATCGCCATTATATATATATATATATATATATATATATATATATATGTATTATATGCAATAACTTACCATAAAAGCACTTCAAAGGCCAGGATGGAGAGGCACACGGTGGTGGACGTGCTATTGGGGATGTTCCCATTGTAAGTCAAGGTCACTGCAAAGTTGAGTAGACAAGCTATGGTGGTCCAGGTGGCATAGACGGCGATTCCATTCTGGGCCTGTAAGAGACGAGGTTGAGCTTAATATGGCAATACCTTTAAGGCAGCGCTGACTATTATCGGAGAGCCCCTAGCCTAATAGCCAACGGTGACAACTTCAGCTGGACCCACTGACTATGTGACGTGCAAGGAGGGTCGAGCCTTCCCTAATCTCAGATTATCAAGAAATTCTGGGCGAGCTGAGATTGAAAGGCAATGAGTAGATACCGGAGAAGAAGCTCCATAGCCCTCGTCTATCTCTGGGGGGCTCATTGACATGAATGGCGTGACATGTGCTGTCCAAACAGCGGCTAAACACGCCAGTTATCATGATCAATGGGGTCTCAGTGGAACGCCCGTCGATCACCAAGTTCCCCCCAATTTTCGCTTTTAGTGGCCGACAACCCCTATAACTTTTAATACAGTAATTGAAAAATCCTCCATTTTTGCACAACTTACAAAGATACGGATGAGCCACAAGTCTACTCTTTTTTGTCTTTGAAACCATTCTCCGTGAAGGTAGAGGGCTCGGTACGAAATGAAGAGCACGATGTGGTTAGTCAGAGCAATGGCACCCAGAAATACCAGGGCAGGAATCAGGAATCTGGAGAAAGAAAATAGGAAATATGTAAAGAAAATGATATAGATGTATACTGTGAATGTCCATCAGGGAAAATCAATATAATTTAGTCTCGTACAGACATTATTGAAAAATAAACCATGAAAATGATACAAATATAGAGGAAAATAACAGATATCCTCCGTCTATAACATAACATACAAAGAATTTCCCATATAGCTGACACTGGCTTTCATATACATATAAGATAAGGAGTGAATATACATTTATAGCTCCAAGTGACGATAAGACGGGCGAGAAAATCAGCCATAAAGTCACTAAGAAACAGATATGATATAAATCTTCACAGTGACATACCAGAGGTGACCACTAGGTGTCCTCAGTGGTTTACGGAATATCCTTCTGTATCTGCACTACACTGAGGACATCTAGTGGTCACCTCTGGTATGGCACTGTGAAGATTTATATTTATTTATTCTTGACCTTATGGCTGAGTTACTTTACCTTCTTCTCTTTATCCAGAGCAGGGGTGTAACCTGAGGGGGTGCAGAGGGTACAGCTGCACCCAGGCCCAAGCCGTAGTGCTCAGAGCCAGGGGGCGCACAGGTCACTGTAAAAATACGGCTGTAAAATGTCATTGGGAGTCTTATTTTTACACATGTATTTTGCAAAAATACACGCGCGTTTACTCCGTGTGAAGGCTCTCTAAGGCTGATGAAATGTCTTTGATCTCCTTTCTGATTTCATTTGATGCCTGACAGTCTTTGCCTTGTAAATTTATCACCCCTGCCCTCTGGTGCACTGCAAATAAGCAGGGGGAGAAGATTTATAGCACTGTTAGAAAGGAGAAAATTCATTTTTTAATGTAAAATGCGCCATTGTTTGGAATATAGTCAGGGGGAGGGATGGCCGCTACCTTCCCAGCTGATTTTGGTGCAGTCCTACTATCCTGGGCGGGCAGGGGTAGGTCCTAAGGATGCAGATGAGCCGGGTGCACTGGTGAGGCCAGGAGCTGTCTGCTATCTACATCACCATTCAGCCCCTTTCTATGTTTGTGGCAGCTTGGAGCCGGGGACATTACACTACCGGGCCTACAAGGGGGCCACAAGGAGCAAGATACCCTGTTGGAGCCAATAAAGGGGCATTGTACTGGGTGGGGGTACAAAGGGACATGGTTGGTGAGGCAAAGTGGACATGGGCAGGGATGGAGGCAGCGCTTATAATATATAAATTTGCCGCGTCTGATCTATGTCTGATGTAGGTTTGAAAATGGGGAGACCTGGAGGCTGTGCCGTAAAAGGGGCAAAATTACTGTGTGGGGGGCATTGACAGGGAATGGGGATCTTGTGCACAGACATGTTGTAGACAAGTCTTCATGATGGACCAAGAAATAAAGGGAAATGTAAATGTGGTTAAAATGTCGGGATGGTGCAGATGACAGTGGAGAGAAGAAGTTCTATGGGGGAGGGGACAGGCTGAGCCTTTGCATCATGGCCGCCTTTACTTATGTCCCTGTCTCAGAGCTATAAATGTATGGACAGACCTTACCGAGATCTCATATACATGTATAAGCCAATATCTTATCTATACTGAGACTCTGGATTTATATCAGTTTCATATTCTATTTCACACTCACACCTTTATGGGAGAAGTTCTCGTACAGTCCGAGGTATAATAGCAAGTATTGGACCATGTACTAATATGGAGGGTACAAGGACGGACGCGATGTCATTGAATCTCCTGGGTGAGGTCACAGATCAGATCATAGTAACAAAATATACGGCTTTGCTATAGAAGACAATATCCATTCAGTAACATTGTAACTAGTGTGCAAGTAACTTACTCGCGGTCCCACAAGAAGATCCATCCGATATTAAGAACATTATTCAACATCCATACAATGTAGAAGGAAATCGGGAAAACATTTGGTTTCAGATACATCCAGCCGAGATCGCTCCTGGAAAACAGAAAACAGAACAAAATATGAGATTTATAACGCAAAACAGTCACATTAAAAGAGGTTGTAGGTTCTCCCCGTGTTTCTGCCTCCCCATGGCAGCGCTGACCATGTGCTGGAGAACTACAACTCCCATCATCATACGTGACAACTGCTGACATCACTGGAGCCAAAGGGTCAAACCCTGAACCCGGGACTTGGCATTTGTGACTTATTTGTGCAAAAATGTTGGATATTTTTGATTTCTGATTTCTGCACCACTACACTTTATGAAAATGTATGGGAAAGTGAACATGGTTATAGAAGTCTATGGATATACCTGTTCATGCTTAGTAAGAAAATCACATCTCATAGAAGTCTATGGATATAGCTGTGCATGCTTAGTAAGAAAATCGGATCTCATAGAAGTCTATGGATATAGCTGAGCTGCTTAATAAGAAAATCACATCTCATAAAAGTCTATGGATATAGCTGTGCATGCTTAGTAAGAAAATCACATCTCATAGAAGTCTATGGATATAGCTGTGCATGCTTAGTAAGAAAATCACATCTCATAGAAGTCTATGGATATAGCTGTGCATGCTTAGTAAGAAAATCACATCTCATAGAAGTCTATGGACATAGCTGTGCGTGCTTAATAAGAAAATCACATCTCATAGAAGTCTATGGACATAGCTGAGCTGCTTAGTAAGAAAATCACATCTCATAGAAGTCTATGGACATAGCTGAGCTGCTTAGTAAGAAAATCACATCTCATAGAAGTCTATGGACATAGCTGAGCTGCTTAGTAAGAAAATCACATCTCATAGAAGTCTATGGATATAGCTGTGCATGCCACATCTCGGGAACAGCACAGTCGGAGACGTTATACCGCATTCACTCTCACAGTTGTGTACTTCTTCTCACCTTCTGCAAATCCCAGAAAGGACGTATCCGAGCCACAGAAACTGCCAGGCGAAGATCACGTTCCAGATCATAAATGTCCATCCAGATGGTGTGAAATCAGTAATGAACTTATCAGAGATGTTTCCCACATTCTGTAAGAACAGGCCTGCAGGTGCAAATAATGGTATAGTGAGGGGTAACAATGAGAACTGCCCCCGCCGCATTCATAGACAAAATACCACACCCCATAGAAATGTCAGATTACTGCAGCAGGTGTGGTCTGAGCCTTGCCATAAGAGGGCGTCCTATAAAAAGGCCCTCAGAGGCTTCTTTTGGGTAGTGTACATCTTGCTAAGACATCACTAGCTGCTAGATTTGCCTTTACAACACTCAGGCAGACATTTTGCCCAGGTGATAGACTTCGGGACGGGACACAGCATTGGCTTGAGACAAGCAGGACGGTTGTTTAGAGAAATTGCTTTGCATTTCTGGATCTTTTGGCTCTGCTGAATATTGTCTTGTCAATTATTATGGAAAATGTGACATAAAACGGCTGCAGAATATTCTCATTTTATATCAGGCAAAATGTTTCTGCTAAACACATAGAACAGTGTATACGTACAAGAGGAGAGGAGAGGAGAGGAGAGGTCTCCATGGCAGAGATGGGTGGAGATGGAATATCTACTAATGTAATATAACTACAATGTATCAATTATAATAATAATAATAATAATTATCACATCTTTACCTTTCATTGTTCCCGATCCAGCGCCTGCATTAAGCGCCACCATCACAACGTACACGCCCAGGGTGAGGAATATCAGGATTATCTTGAATACATTGTGTTCGTACATTTTTACACCTAGTAAAGCGTTAGAGATAAGATTAGAGAAATCAATGGAAGTTTATCACATGCAGTTGCCGCTAGGTCTGAGATAAGTGACCGCTATCCTATAACATAAGCAGCTGCCGGACATCTCTGCTGCCGCTTATCTTAGGGCAAACTCCAACTTGTACACATGGGACATGAGAGTCCTCGGTGAGATTTCCATACAGGACCCTTCATAGTAAAAACAAACTGTCAAAACTAAAGGGGTTGTCCCTACGGGAGCATCGGGGGCAGGGTGCTTTCATTGCTCACCCCTTGTCAATGTGTTTGGTATTCCGTTCGGGCGGACTCCCCAAATAGAATACTGACCGCACATGTGAACCAGGCCTTAGAAAACAAGGACTTGGTAGTAAATGAATGTTGTGGCCATGGGCCGGGAGGACACGTGACCTAATGGGGTGAGTCTTATAGGTCGGCTGTTTTTGTAAATCTGGCTAATCCCACCCACACATTGCAGAAAAATATCCGCAGCAGAAACCAATGCGTTTTTGTAAGTTACAGCATGTCAATGATGGCTACGGAAACGCCGGCGATTCTCTATAGGTAGAACAGAGGCAGAAAGTCTGCAAGGGAAAACTTCATGCGTTTCCGCCGCAGCCCTTTCCTCTCGCTATGTGGGGTCTCCGCCTAAAGCCCATATAGAACAATATATGACATATACTATAGGAAGCGACGATGCATTCAGGCTGATACAACCACCAGTTTAGCACACAATCGCCCCCCCCCGCAGTCTCCTCCGCCCTCCACATATGGTGGATGCAATAGTGAACTCCTCCAGGGATATCCTTTGCACAATGTTCATATGTCGTATGTTTTGCATCATAATGTCAGAAAGGGTTAAAGTGAAATTCCCCCCTTCCTGCACCCCCTGCACAGATAGCATGCACACAGAGAAGTATATACCGTATATACTGTATATATAGGGGCTCCATACTCACAGTTATGTTCCTCTGATCCCTCTTTACTCTTCTGATCCACAATGTAAAAATTTGCAGACCTTCAGCTTATTTAAGCGACAACATACAACTTACACAATAGCAGGAAAAACTACCAGGGCCAGTAACAAGGGAGGACGTCAGGGTGAGTCACAGCCCCGGCCCGGGATTGGGTGGAGAGTGATGAATGGAGACGCTTATGCAACTCTCAATGGGCCATGTTATACAACAGAGGTAACACAACGCTGTGCAGGGGATGGAGGCGCCACCTGAAATACAGAGATTTATGGCTTATTTCTATAAATTTATATTTACATTGGGAAAGTCGTGGACACGGAGCGAATGTAACTCACTGCAGCCACTTACACAATACAGGAGGAGCATTGATTGTATAGAGGAGCGATGTGCGGGATTATATATTATATACCGCTGGAAAGACGACAGTGCACTAAATTCAGCACCCTGTAGTCTTTCCCAGTATGTGCCCCGGTTCTGGAGATATCTGTAGTGTTAAATTCAGCATCAATATCTCTCCACTGTGTAGCCTTCCATCATAGCGTCATCACAGGGCTGCAAGCAGTGGCGTCACTAGGAATCGCGGGGCCTCGTGGAGAACTTTTGACAGATGCCGAAGACCCCGACCGACCGACCCTACTCCCCCCCACATTCCTGTGCACACAATTATTCCCCATAGTGGCCCCAGTACACAGTATTA
Organism: Leptodactylus fuscus; assembly: GCF_031893055.1. Taxonomy (NCBI): domain Eukaryota; kingdom Metazoa; phylum Chordata; class Amphibia; order Anura; family Leptodactylidae; genus Leptodactylus; species Leptodactylus fuscus. The sequence goes on along the minus strand of NC_134267.1, from coordinate 3,131,310 downwards.
TGTCCCATAGCACACCTCCCAACTTTTAAAGAACCGAAAGAGGGACAAAATGTGCAGCGCACGTAGCCCAAATTTAGCCCCGCCCACTTTTGTGTTGACTCCGCCCATTCTATTTGATTTTTCATGTGCCCGCACACAGTATAATCCTCCTACAGTCACCCGTAAATTATATGTCCCCCCTCCATCTCTGCCCCCAGATTCATGTCCCCCATCTCTGCCCCCAGATTCATGTCCCCTCCATCTCTGCCCCCAGATTCATGTCCCCCATCTCTGCCCCCAGATTCATGTCCCTCCATCTCTGCCCCCAGATTCATGTCCCCCATCTCTGCCCCCAGATTCATGTCCTCCCATCTCTGCCCCAGATTCATGTCCCCCCATCTCTGCCCTCAGATTCATGTCCTCTCCATCTCTGCCCCCAGATTCATGTCCCCCATCTCTGCCCCCAGATTCATGTCCCCTCCATCTCTGCCCCCAGATTCATGTCCCCCCATCTCTGCCCCCAGATTCATGTCCCCCCATCTCTGCCCCAGATTCATGTCCCCCATCTCTGCCCTCAGATTCATGTCCCCTCCATCTCTGCCCCCAGATTCATGTCCCCCCATCTCTGCCCCCAGATTCAAGTCCCCTCCATCTCTGCCCCCAGATTCATGTCCCCCCATCTCTGCCCTCAGATTCATGTCCCCTCCATCTCTGCCCCCAGATTCATGTCCCCCATCTCTGCCCTCAGATTCATGTCCCTCCATCTCTGCCCCCAGATTCATGTCCCCCCATCTCTGCCCTCAGATTCATGTCCCTCCATCTCTGCCCCCAGATTCATGTCCCCCATCTCTGCCCCCAGATTCATGTCCCCCCATCTCTGCCCCCAGATTCATGTCCCCCATCTCTGCCCCAGATTCATGTCCCCCCATCTCTGCCCTCAGATTCATGTCCCTCCATCTCTGCCCCCAGATTCATGTCCCTCCATCTCTGCCCTCAGATTCATGTCCCTCCATCTCTGCCCCCAGATTCATGTCCCCACATCTCTGCCCCCAGATTCATGTCCCCTCCATCTCTGCCCCCAGATTCATGTCCCCCCGTCTCTGCCCCCAGATTCATGTCCCCTCCATCTCTGCCCCCAGATTCATGTCCTCTCCATCTCTGCCCCCAGATTCATGTCCCCTCCATCTCTGCCCCCAGATTCATGTCCTCTCCATCTCTGTCCCCAGATTCATGTCCCCTCCATCTCTGTCCCCAGATTCATGTCCCCTCCATCTCTGCCCCCAGATTCATGTCTCCACATCTCTTCCCCCAGATTCATGTCCCCTCCATCTCTGCCCCCAGATTCATGTCCCCATCTCTGCCCCCAGATTCATGTCCTCTCCATCTCTGTCCCCAGATTCATGTCCCCCCATCTCTGCCCCCAGATTCATGTCCCCTCCATCTCTGCCCCCAGATTCATGTCCCCCTGTCTCTGCCCCCAGATTCATGTCCCCTCCATCTCTGCCCCCAGATTCATGTCCCCTCCATCTCTGCCCCAGATTCATGTCCCTCCATCTCTGTCCCCAGATTCATGTCCCCTCCATCTCTGCCCCCAGATTCATGTCCCCTCCATCTCTTCCCCCAGATTCATGTCCCCTCCATCTCTGCCCCCAGATTCTTGTCCCCATCTCTGCCCCCAGATTCATGTCCTCTCCATCTCTGTCCCCAGATTCATGTCCCCCCATCTCTGCCCCCAGATTCATGTCCTCCCATCTCTGCCCCCAGATTCATGTCCCTCCATCTCTGCCCCCAGATTCATGTCTCCACATCTCTGCCCCCAGATTCATGTTCCTCCATCTCTTCCCCCACATCTCTGCCCCCAGATTCATGTCCCCACATCTCTGCCCCCAGTGTCATGCCGTCCTCTCCTTCATCTGCCCCCAGTTTCACGTTCCACCTCAGTGTACACATTACACTTACCTTCTCCTCGTTCCCTCACTGCTCTCTCTCTCTCTCTTGCTGACACAGTTGTAGACGCAATGTGACGTCATCACATCGCGCCTACAAGCCAGTAGGCGGCATGCAGCGGCGAAGCAAGGTGCTGACCTGTGATAGCTCCTTGCTTCAGCCGCGTATGTGTTCAACTCAGATCTGCGTCCTCTGGACGCAGATCTGAGTTGAAATCGGGACATACCTCCCTCCAACCGGGACCGCGGGACATGTCACTGGAATTGTGAATGACCCGCAGAAATCGGGACAATTGGGAGGTATGCCATAGTGGCCCCTGTACACAGACCCCTGAGTATAATAATAGTGCTTGTGGGGGCTGTGGCGTCACTTTCCAATCCCGGCCCCTGCCAGGATCGGTAAGTATATAGGGCCCGTTACCAGCCAGTAACAGACTATTAAAAAAAATAAAAAAAACCCGCACCGGTAGCAGCTGTCCCCTATTGTCCTGGGCTCTGTAGCAGCTGCTACCCCGGTAGTTATGCCACTGGCTGTAAGGAGCGTCCCCCCGGCTGTGCTCTTCCATAGCCTTGTACTGTCAGGGGGGCGCTGTAAGATTTCCCGTATATCTATGAGGATGTTATAGTTCCTCTTTACACAGGATCTGTCTCTAAATCCAACATCCTATATACAGTACATCACGATTCTCTGATTCTCCAAGTGGGCGGGAACCTTGTGTCTTTCTTTGGCAAAATAACAGATTGCCACCCAATTGGTGAATAAGACCTAATTTGCATATAATCTTCCCGAAGGTCTCAGGGGGGGCTCAGAGGATGGGAATGAAATAGCGGGAGCCATATAAGGACCCAACATCTGCCCAACTATTACAGCGGAGGGTGGGAAGGGGTTAAACAAAGGCATTAAAAAATAAAAGCCATAAAAATAATATTATTGTGTAATATTCCCATTATGAAAGCGAGGAACGTGCTGATGGCGTCTTACACAAGCAGAGATCACCTTTCCTGGGCTCTCAAGTTCTCTCTGGTTTATTTGTTAACTGGAGATATCTCAGAAAATTTTACAGACAGAACTTCGACCTCTAAGTCACGGAGATAAGAATCTGCTCTAGGTGTTGTTATGACTTAGATATATCTGACGTTTCCTTGCATTATACAAGAGCCTGTGTAGCCGTATACCTGCCATATATCTGCCATATACTTGGAACTCCAGCGAGAAGCCGTATACAGATCGCAGAACGGAATCAAAGGAAAGATTAAGGAAGGAATTCACGGAGAAGAGATACAAAGGGTTAATAAAGTATAACGTATGTCGCAATATAATGTCACAAATTCTGCCAGAAAATCGCAATTTCTTAGAAAGTTTAGTTCCACATAAAGTGTCACAATCGTGCAACAAGAATAAATGGAGTCCGATATCTAACATATTGTAAACTGTGCACCGTCTGACATATGGCGGCATTATACAGCTGTGCACCGTCTGACATATGGCGGCATTATACAGCTGTGCACCGTCTGACATATGGCGGCATTATACAGCTGTGCACCGTCTGACATATGGCGGCATTATACAGCTGTGCACCGTCTGACATATGGCGGCATTATACAGCTGTGCACCGTCTGACATATGGCGGCATTATACAGCTGTGCACCGTCTGACATATGGCGGCAGTATACAGCTGTGCACCGTCTGACATATGGCGGCATTATACAGCTGTGCACCGTCTGACATATGGCGGCATTATACAGCTGTGCACCGTCTGACATATGGCGGCATTATACAGCTGTGCACCGTCTGACATATGGCGGCATTATACAGCTGTGCACCGTCTGACATATGGCGGCATTATACAGCTGTGCACCGTCTGACATATGGCGGCATTATACAGCTGTGCACCGTCTGACATATGGCGGCATTATACAGCTGTGCACCGTCTGACATATGGCGGCATTATACAGCTGTGCACCGTCTGACATATGGCGGCATTATACAGCTGTGCACCGTCTGACATATGGCGGCATTATACAGCTGTGCACCGTCTGACATATGGCGGCATTATACAGCTGTGCACCGTCTGACATATGGCGGCATTATACAACTGTGCACCGTCTGACATATGGCGGCATTATACAGCTGTGCACCGTCTGACATATGGCGGCATTATACAGCTGTGCACCGTCTGACATATGGCGGCATTATACAGCTGTGCACCGTCTGACATATGGCGGCATTATACAGCTGTGCACAGTCTGACATATGGCGGCATTATACAACTGTGCACCGAGTGTTATTATTGCTTAACTCTAAGGCTGGGCGAACCTTGGAAGATTTGTTTAATCCGGTCTTTAGAAGAAGCGATCCTCTGGTCCAGTTTGGTCCAAACTTGTGCAGATAGAACCGGATGTGGCATTATATACCCCGGGGTCTCTACAAGGCACAAGGGAGGTGTAAATATATGAAAACATTTATAGTCGCCTTCTTTCTGGCGTCCGGGGACTGGCAGTCTGCTGTAACGTCCCGTGCCAGGGGTTACCGCTGTGACCTGGGCAATCACTGTGATGGGCACACACAGGCCTCAGTGGTGACCGCGGGTGAATGATGTCACAGAAGAGCTGCAGAGCGTCTGGAGGAGGAAGACACAGATCGCCAGACGCCACGAGGAGCCTCAAAAGAGGTGAAGGAAGGGAATATCATTTTTAATTTTTTTTACACCTCCACCTGTTGTCCTCTGGGGTCTGGAGAGACTGCGGCGTATGATGATTTACCGCAGATCATGAAGCAGCAGCAATTTCACTTCATCCAAGAAAAATCCCAAATTCTTCGGTTTTATCACAAACAAAACAATTTTGAGTATCCTGCTCACGTCTGGTTTATTAAGAACCAAATTGCCCAAGACCACTTGATTCCTAATGCTTTGCCTTGAGTCCCCTGCAGTGGCTGTGATGGGGTGCGTGACCTTAGGGGGCCAGTGCTTTTATTAGGCTCTTACCTCCTGGACTAACCCCAGCCAGTATTTACTTACCTCTTTCCTTCTCCACTTCCCCTTTTGCCCTCCAGGCAGGAGCTGGATCAGTAGGTAAGGCTGCAGAAATCTGAAACTGCTCTTATTATGTTCTGTCGCAGTGACTCTCTGCAGTCCTGGACAAAAAGTCTTCCAAGCCCTATTTTTTTCCAGTCATTTTAGAAAAAAAAAAACCAAACCATTTGACCTCCTGCAGGTGTGAACCAGGCGTGTAAGTGTATGGAAATCTGCAGGTTTATTCATCAGGCGTATCTATGAACCTTACTCCCCATTGGAGCGTGTACCCCACTATAGCTTTCTGCCATATAATATAGACTAGTTGATCCCTATAGTAATCGGAGGCGTCCAGTAAGTCTATAGTATACTGCACACTGTATGTTCATGTAACATAGGAGCCTGTACTGTAGGATATGTAGAATAATCACCACGTCTGCCAAGGACGTAACAATGAAATATTTGACTATGTGACAAGAGCGCTGGTATTTACTCCCATTATATAGCGATATTATATAACTGTAATACGGCAATACTGAGCCATACAAAGGTCTATATACAGGTGACTGCAGTGAGCAAAGCTGAGATGTGAAAGCTCATCATATAATCCGATGTCATATAACATGTATGTGACCCTGACACAAAAGCCTTGATAAGAGGGCTCTTCTGCGAAGACAAGTCTCTAAGATTAGGGATGAGGGGAAACATCCAAGAACAGGCCTTCTTCTCTTCTAGAAACTGGGATGAACTGGAAATTGGAAAAGCAGAGTCCATGGATGAGTATGTAACAAGGCGGTACCTGCGCCAGCCCGTCAGGAGAAAACCATACTGGGGCAGCAAGAGCAATTGCAGAATGTCCTATGAACAATGTGCACATAACGCATTTCGGGCTTAATCGCGCCCTTTCTCAAGTGTTAATTGCTAAAAAATACAAACACAAAACACGTACACATGTATCAGATAGGTCGCCGTCTAGAGGGACAGAATTCCCTTAAACACAATGAAAATGACTTAATGACAAATAGTTAAAAAACAGGTAAAAATTAAATAAAAACAAAAGTGATCTCAAGTGTGTCTGTTACTAAAACACTGACCATCGATAGTCCAGCTTTGGGACAAACAGTTGGTATAAATGACGGGATTGACGGGACATACAGTGAGTATACAGTAATGATGGAACGGATGGTGAGAGAACAATAGGGAAGTAAATATTGATACATTGAAACAAACCGTAAGTAAACGGCGATGAACAATAAAAAGTAGAGATGAGCGAGTAGTGAAATATTCAAGATTCGTTTCGAGTAGATCCTCAATATTCAACTACTCGATTGAATATCGAATCCCATTATAGTCTAGGGGGGAAAATATGCTCATTTCAGGGGAAACCACTATTCCACTAAAGGAGAGTCACGAAGTCCACGAGTAGCAGGAGGAGAGTGTTTAGGAGGAGCGCTGTGCAGTTAGAGCACATGGACCCCATAGACTATAACGGGTCCGTGTCCTTGCCGCGCACTGTCCGCACGAATGATTCATGCAGGCAGTGCGCGGCAAGCACACGGATCCCATTATAGTCTATGGGGTCCGTGCGCTTTAACTGCACAGTACTTGCAGTTGTGCTGATATTCCGTTCGGGGGGGGGGGGGTCCTCCTGCGGACTCCTTCTGGACGGGAGGCAAGCGCTAATGTGAACCGGTCCTTACTCGTCCTGCAGAACCAGCATTGATTGGCCAAATGCTATACAGTGTAGGTAGTATACAGTGTATAGCATTAAGCAAATCAGCGCTGGTTCTGCAGCAGGCTTGTCCTTGCTAGTCGGGAGAGCTGGCAGCTTGCGGTTATGCCAGAGCTGACTTTTTCTCATAGGAATGCATTGACCAGTGTTGATTGGCCAAATGCTATATAGTGTACATCAATCGGCCAATCAACACTGGTTCTGCCGGAGGCTCACCTGTGAGGAGGAGGAGTCTAACATCGGACCACAGCAGTCTCCATTGTGACACGATCTTAGACTCCGCCTCCTCACAGATGAGCCTCCAGCAGAACCAGCGTTGATTGGCCGATTGATGTACACTGTATAGCATTCGGCCAATCAACACTGGTTCTGAATTGAATCTTTACTGCAAATAGCGAGTAGTATTCGAATGAGTACGAGTATTTTGAATACCGTAGTATGCTATCAAATACCTACTTGATCGAATACTACTTGCTCATCTCTAATAAAAAATCACCCAGAGTGACTAGTGATACAGACTAATGTGCTGATGGATGTCGCCATTATAGCTGTTACTAGAACAGCGGCCAACAGCAATCTAAAGTGTCCTGGTCATTGTCAGCACAGACGGTGAATATACAATACTAGGCCGACTGAGCTGATGGCAAGTAAATGTATGACAGTGATGGAACAGTTGGCAGGTAGTATATATATATAGGGCCGGCTCCAGGTTTTTATGGGCCCTTGGGCGACAGAGCCTCAGTGGGCCCCCTTGTAAAGGAGGCGGGGGAGTCGAGACACTGTGCGTCGCAGATGAAGCGAGTGACGTCATGCAGGAGTGTGGCGTCACCAACGCCATACCTCCCAATTTTCAAAGAGTAGAAAGAGGGGCAAAATGTGCGGCGCGCTCTGCGCTCCGCGGCAAATTTGGCTCCACCCACTTATGTTGACTCCGCCCATTCTCATTAATTTATCATGTGCTCCCACACAGTATGATCCTCCTACAGTCACCCGTAAATTATATGCCCCCCCTCCATCTCTCCCCCGTTTCATACACATCCTTCCTCTGCCCCCAGTTTCATTGGGCCCCCTCTATCTCTGTCCCCAGTTTCATGCCGTTCTCTCCTCACCCCCTTCATCTTCCCCAGTGTCATGCCGTTCCCCCCCCTCCCCTTCACAAAGACAAACACTTACACTCACCTCCCATCGTTCCCCCGACGCTCCTCTCTCTCACTCCATTCACATACGCGATTAAAGCAGGAGCTGTGTGGCCTGGCGTGCGTGTGTAAGCGCGATGTGATGACGTCATCGCGCCTACACACGCAAGCCGGGCCGCAGCTTTAAAGCAGGAGCTGAGATCACAGTTCCTGCTTTAATCACCTATGCATTTAATTCAGCTCATCGGCGTCCGTCGGACGCCGATGAGCTGATATCGGGACAGGCAAGTGCTGAGGCGGGCAAGTGCCGGGGGGCCCCCAGAGGCTCTGTGGGCCCCGGCACTTGCCCGACTATGCCGTGCGCTGATGCCGGCCCTGTATATATATAGGCAGTAGTATATATAGGCAGGTATTATATAGATAGTATATATATATATAGTATATAGTGGTGAACACTACAAAGTAACTGGGATAATAAAGGTGCTGAATACAAACTGATAGAATAGTGATGATATGTGCAGAGGGAATAAGCTGGACCCGCAAGTTCAATAAACAAAAGTAACATTAGCACCAATTTTGGTCATCTGATAGGTTGGTGGAGATGGGTGGCAACTTCAGCCATAATTGTATGTGCCAACCTGAACAATGGTGGTCCATGCACAACACAGGCTTCAGTTTATAATAAATAACAGCACTAACTTTCAATGTGTAGACTAATTACTAGAGATGAGCGAACAGTGTTCTATCGAACTCATGTTCGATCGGATATTAGGCTGTTCGGCATGTTCGAATCGAATCGAACACCGCGTGGTAAAGTGCGCCATTACTCGATTCCCCTCCCACCTTCCCTGGCGCCTTTTTTGCTCCAATAACAGCGCAGGGTAGGTGGGACAGGAACTACGACACCGGTGACGTTGAAAAAAGTAGGCAAAACCCATTGGCTGCCGAAAACATGTGACCTCTAATTTAAAAGAACAGCGACGCCCAGCTTCGCGTCATTCTGAGCTTGCAATTCACCGAGGACGGAGGTTTCCGTCCAGCTAGCTAGGGCTTAGATTCTGGGTAGGCAGGGACAGGCTAGGATAGGAAGGAGAAGACAACCAACAGCTCTTGTAAGAGCTAAATTCCAGGGAGAAGCTTGTCAGTGTAACGTGGCACTGACGGGCTCAATCGCCGCAACCCAGCTTTCCCAGGATCCTGAATGGAATACACTGTCAGTGTATTCCCGTATACCCGATATATACCCCGATACCCGTTCCAACGGTGTGCCCCCCCACCTTCACCCCAGAAATACCCTGCAAGTCCCCTAGCAATAGAATTGGGGCTATATACACCCACAATTTTTACTACTGGTATACAGTGCCATTGTCTGACTGGGAATTCAAAGAATATATTGGGAATACAAATACCCTCATTTCTTGCTACTGCCATATAGTGCCAGTTTCTGACTGGTAATTCAAAGAATATATTGGGGTTACGTGCACCCACAATTTTTACTACTGGTATACAGTGCCATTGTCTGACTGGGAATTCAAAGAGTATATTGGGGTTATAAATACCCTCATTTCTTGCTACTGCCATATAGTGCCAGTTTCTGACTGGTAATTCAAAGAATATATTGGGGTTACGTGCACCCACAATTTTTACTACTGGTATACAGTGCCATTGTCTGACTGGGAATTCAAAGAGTATATTGGGAATACAAATACCCTCATTTCTTGCTACTGCCATATAGTGCCAGTTTCTGACTGGGAATTCAAAGAATATATTGGGGTTACGTGCACCCACAATTTTTACTACTGGTATACAGTGCCATTGTCTGACTGGGAATTCAAAGAATATATTGGGAATACAAATACCCTCATTTCTTGCTACTGCCATATAGTGCCAGTTTCTGACTGGTAATTCAAAGAATATATTGGGGTTACGTGCACCCACAATTTTTACTACTGGTATACAGTGCCATTGTCTGACTGGGAATTCAAAGAGTATATTGGGAATACAAATACCCTCATTTCTTGCTACTGCCATATAGTGCCAGTTTCTGACTGGGAATTCAAAGAATATATTGGGGTTACGTGCACCCACAATTTTTACTACTGGTATACAGTGCCATTGTCTGACTGGGAATTCAAAGAATATATTGGGAATACAAATACCCTCATTTCTTGCTACTGCCATATAGTGCCAGTGTCTGACTGGTAATTCAAAGAATATATTGGGGTTACGTGCACCCACAATTTTTACTACTGGTATACAGTGCCATTGTCTGACTGGGAATTCAAAGAATATATTGGGAATACAAATACCCTCATTTCTTGCTACTGCCATATAGTGCCAGTTTCTGACTGGGAATTCAAAGAATATATTGGGGTTACGTGCACCCACAATTTTTACTACTGGTATACAGTGCCATTGTCTGACTGGGAATTCAAAGAATATATTGGGGTTATAAATACCCTCATTTCTTGCTACTGCCATATAGTGCCAGTGTCTGACTGGGAATTCAAAGAATATATTGGGGTTACGTGCACCCACAATTTTTACTACTGGTATACAGTGCCAATTTCTAACTAGGAATTCAAAATGCGCAAGGCTCCCGGAAAGGGACGTGGACGAGGCCGTGGGCGAGGTCGGGGGAATGGTTCTGGGGAGCAAGGTAGCAGTGAAGCCACAGGGCGTCCCGTGCCTACTCCTGTGGGGCAGCAAGCATTGCGCCACTCCACAGTGCCAGGGTTGCTTGCCACATTAACTAAACTGCAGGGTACAAACCTTAGTAGGCCCGAGAACCAGGAACAGGTCTTGCAATGGCTGTCAGAGAACGCTTACAGCACATTGTCCAGCAGCCAGTCAGACTCTGCCTCCTCTCCTCCTATTACCCAACAGTCTTGTCTTCCTTCCTCCCAAAATTCCGAAGCTTTACAGAACAATAACCCAAACTGTCCCTGCTCCCCAGAGCTGTTCTCCGCTCCTTTCATTGTCCCTCAACCTGCCTCTCCACGTCACGATTCCACGAACCTAACAGAGGAGCATCTGTGTCCAGATGCTCAAACACTAGAGTCTCCTCCATCTCCGTTCGATTTGGTGGTGGATGACCAGCAACCCACCCTCATCGACGATGATGTGACGCAGTTGCCGTCAGGGCATCCAGTTGACCGGCGCATTGTGCGGGAGGAGGAGATGAGACAGGAGTTGGAAGAGGAAGTGGTGGATGATGAGGACACTGACCCGACCTGGACAGGGGGGATGTCAAGCGGGGAAAGTAGTGTGGATGTTGAGGCAGGTGCAGCACCAAAAAGGGTAGCTAGAGGCAGAGGCAGAGGTCAGCAGCTTAGGCGAAGCCAGGCCACACCCGGAATCTCCCAAGATGTTCCAGTTCGTACCCAGCCCCGAAAAACTCCCACCTCGAGGGCACGTTTCTCGAAGGTGTGGAGTTTTTTCAAGGAATGCGCCGAGGACAGATATAGTGTTGTCTGCACAATTTGCCTCTCGAAATTGATTAGGGGCTCTGAGAAGAGCAACCTGTCCACCACTTCAATGCGCCGTCATTTGGAATCCAAGCACTGGAATCAGTGGCAGGCAGCAACGGCAGGACAAAGGCCGCCTGCCGTTCACGCCACTGCCACTGCCTCTGCCACTGCCTCTGCCTCTGCCACTGCCACTGCTGACTGTGCTGGCGATGCACTCCAGAGGACGAGCCAGGACACCACTTCATCTGCCTCCGCCACTTTGTTGACTTCTACCTCATCCTCCCCTGGTCCTGTCTTATCTCCTTCTCCTGCACCATCAAAGGCACCATCAGGCGTTTCTTTACAACAACCCACCATCTCTCAGACATTGGAGCGGCGGCAGAAATACACTGCTAACCACCCACACGCGCAAGCCTTGAACGCCAACATCGCTAAACTGCTGGCCCAGGAGATGTTGGCGTTCCGGCTTGTTGAAACTCCCGCCTTCCTGGACCTGATGGCAACTGCGGCACCTCGCTATGCCGTCCCTAGCCGTCACTACTTCTCCCGGTGTGCCGTCCCCGCCTTGCACCAGCACGTGTCACTCAACATCAGGCGGGCCCTTAGTTCCGCGCTTTGCACAAAGGTCCACTTGACCACCGACGCGTGGACAAGTGCATGCGGACAGGGACGCTACATTTCACTGACGGCACACTGGGTGAATGTAGTTGAGGCTGGGACTGCTTCCCAAACTGGCCCGGTGTACCTCGTCTCCCCGCCTAACATTCCTGGCAGGGACACGAGAAGAACACCCCCCTCCTCCTCCTCCTCTACCGCCTCCTCCTCCGCCACCGCCTCCTCCTCCGCCACCGCCTCCTCCTCCGCTGTTAGATTGACCCCAGCTACGAGTTGGAAACGTTGCAGCACTGGCGTTGGTAGACGTCAGCAGGCTGTGCTGAAGCTGATCAGCTTGGGGGACAGACAGCACACTGCCTCCGAGGTGAGGGATGCCCTCCTCGATGAGACGGCAATATGGTTTGAGCCGCTGCACCTGGGCCCAGGCATGGTCGTTTGTGATAACGGCCGGAACCTGGTAGCAGCTCTGGAGCTTGCCGGACTCCAACATGTTCCATGCCTGGCCCACGTCTTCAACCTAGTGGTGCAACGTTTCCTAAAGAGCTACCCCAATGTTCCAGAGCTACTGGTGAAAGTGCGGCGCATGTGCGCCCACTTTCGCAAGTCGACAGTAGCCGCTGCTAGCTTAAAATCTCTCCAGCAACGCCTGCATGTGCCACAACACCGGCTTTTGTGCGACGTCCCCACACGCTGGAACTCAACGTTTCAGATGTTGAATAGAGTGGTTGAGCAGCAGAGACCTTTGATGGAATACCAGCTACAAAACCCTAGGGTGCCACAAAGTCAGCTGCCTCAGTTTCACATCCATGAGTGGCCATGGATGAGAGACCTTTGTGACATCCTACGGGTGTTTGAGGAGTCCACAAGGAGGGTGAGCTCTGAGGATGCGATGGTGAGCCTTACAATCCCGCTCTTGTGTGTTCTGAGAGAATCCCTGATTGACATCAGGGATAACTCAGATCACACAGAGGAGTTAGGGATAGCATCCGATCCGTCACAGCTGGAGAGTAGGTCCACACATCTGTCCGCTTCACTGCGTTTAATGGAGGAGGAGGAGGAGGAGGAGGAGGAAGAAGAGTTGTCCGATGATGTGATGGTGATACAGGAGGCTTCCGGGCAACTTCGAATCGTCCCATTGTTGCAGCGCGGATGGGTAGACATGGAGGATGAGGAGGAAATGGAGATTGAACTTTCCGGTGGGGCCAGAGGAGTCATGCCAACTAACACTGTGGCAGACATGGCTGAGTTCATGTTGGGGTGCTTTACAACCGACAAGCGTATTGTCAAAATCATGGAGGACAACCAGTACTGGATCTTTGCTATCCTTGACCCCCGGTATAAAAACAACATCTCGTCTTTTATTCCGGTAGAGGGGAGGGCCAATCGCATCAATGCTTGCCACAGGCAATTGGTGCAGAATATGATGGAGATGTTTCCAGCATGTGACGTTGGCGGCAGGGAGGGCAGTTCCTCCAGTAGGCAACCAAGTTCTCACCGGTCCACACAAACGAGGGGCACACTGTCTAAGGTCTGGGACACCTTGATGGCACCCCCTCGCCAAAGTGCCGCCACGGAGGGTCCTAGTGTCACCAGGCGTGAGAAGTATAGGCGCATGTTGCGGGAATACCTTTCCGACCACAGCCCTGTCCTCTCCGACCCCTCTGCGCCCTACACGTATTGGGTGTCGAAGTTGGACCTGTGGCTTGAACTTGCCCTATATGCCTTGGAGGTGCTGTCCTGTCCTGCCGCCAGCGTCCTATCTGAGAGGGTGTTCAGTGCAGCCGGTGGCATCATCACTGACAAGCGCACCCGTCTGTCAGCTGAGAGTGCCGACCGGCTCACTTTGATAAAAATGAACCACCACTGGGTAGAGCCGTCATTTTTGTGCCCACCTGTGTAAAGCACCCCAACATGAAACTCCATGTCTGTACTCAACCTCTCCAATTCCTCCGCATCCTCATACTCATCCACCATAAGCGTTGCACAATTCTGCTAATACTAGGCTCCCTCCACCCTGATTTCCCCCAACTCTGCTGGTTAGAGGCTCCCTCCACCCTGATTTCCACCAACTCTGCTGGTTAGAGGCTCCCTCCACCATGAATTTGCCCAAACTGGGCTGTTTAGAGGCTCCCTCCACCATGAATTGGTCCAAACTGGGGTTTTTAGAGGCTCCCTCCACCATGAATTGGTCCAAACTGGGCTGGTTAGAGGCTCCCTCCACCATGAATTTCCCAAAACTTGGCTGTTTAGAGGCTCCCTCCACCATTAATTGGTCCAAACTGGGCTGGTTAGAGGCTCCCTCCACCATGAATTTGCCCAAACTGGGGTGGTTAGAGGCTCCCTCCACCATTAATTGGTCCAAACTGGGCTGGTTAGAGGCTCCCTCCACAATTAATTGGTCCAAACTGGGCTAATTAGAGGCTCCCTCCACCATGAATTGGTCCAAACTGGGCTGGTTAGAGGCTCCCTCCACCATGAATTGGTCCAAACTGGGGTGGTTAGAGGCTCCCTCCACCATTAATTGGTCCAAACTGGGCAGGTTAGAGGCTCCCTCCACCATTAATTGGTCCAAACTGGGGTGGTTAGAGGCTCCCTCCACCATTAATTGGTCCAAACTGGGCTGGTTAGAGGCTCCCTCCACAATTAATTGGTCCAAACTGGGCTAATTAGAGGCTCCCTCCACCATGAATTGGTCCAAACTGGGTTTTTTAGAGGCTCCCTCCACCATGAATTTGCCCAAACTGGGCTGGTTAGAGGCTCCCTCCACCATGAATTGGTCCAAACTGGGGTTTTTAGAGGCTCCCTCCACCATGAATTGGTCCAAACTTGGCTGTTTAGAGGCTCCCTCCACCATGAATTGGTCCAAACTTGGCTGTTTAGAGGCTCCCTCCACCATGAATTTCCCAAAACTTGGCTGTTTAGAGGCTCCCTCCACCATTAATTGGTCCAAACTGGGCTGGTTAGAGGCTCCCTCCACCATGAATTTGCCCAAACTGGGCTGTTTAGAGGCTCCCTCCACCATGAATTTGCCCAAACTGGGCTGTTTAGAGGCTCCCTCCACCATGAATTGGTCCAAACTGGGCTGGTTAGAGGCTCCCTCCACCATGAATTTCCCAAAACTTGGCTGTTTAGAGGCTCCCTCCACCATTAATTGGTCCAAACTGGGCTGGTTAGAGGCTCCCTCCACCATGAATTTGCCCAAACTGGGGTGGTTAGAGGCTCCCTCCACCATTAATTGGTCCAAACTGGGGTGGTTAGAGGCTCCCTCCACCATTAATTGGTCCAAACTGGGCTGGTTAGAGGCTCCCTCCACAATTAATTGGTCCAAACTGGGCTAATTAGAGGCTCCCTCCACCATGAATTGGTCCAAACTGGGTTTTTTAGAGGCTCCCTCCACCATGAATTTGCCCAAACTGGGCTGTTTAGAGGCTCCCTCCACCATGAATTGGTCCAAACTGGGCTGGTTAGAGGCTCCCTCCACCATGAATTGGTCCAAACTGGGCTGGTTAGAGGCTCCCTCCACCATGAATTGGTCCAAACTGGGCTGGTTAGAGGCTCCCTCCACCATGAATTGGTCCAAACTGGGCTGGTTAGAGGCTCCCTCCACCATGAATTTGCCCAAACTGGGCTGTTTAGAGGCTCCCTCCACCATGAATTTGCCCAAACTGGGCTGGTTAGAGGCTCCCTCCACCATGAATTGGTCCAAACGGGTTTTTAGAGGCTCCCTTCACCATGAATTGGTCCAAACTTGGCTGTTTAGAGGCTCCCTCCACCATGAATTGGTCCACACTGGGGTGGTTAGAGGCTCCCTCCACCATGAATTTGCCCAAACTGGGCTGTTTAGAGGCTCCCTCCACCATGAATTGGTCCAAACTGGGTTTTTTAGAGGCTCACTCCACCATGAATTGGTCCAAACTGGGCTGGTTAGAGGCTCCCTCCACCATGAATTGGTCCAAACTGGGGTGGTTAGAGGCTCCCTCCACCATTAATTGGTCCAAACTGGGGTGGTTAGAGGCTCCCTCCACCATTAATTGGTCCAAACTGGGCTGGTTAGAGGCTCCCTCCACAATTAATTGGTCCAAACTGGGCTAATTAGAGGCTCCCTCCACCATGAATTGGTCCAAACTGGGTTTTTTAGAGGCTCCCTCCACCATGAATTTGCCCAAACTGGGCTGTTTAGAGGCTCCCTCCACCATGAATTGGTCCAAACTGGGCTGGTTAGAGGCTCCCTCCACCATGAATTGGTCCAAACTGGGCTGGTTAGAGGCTCCCTCCACCATGAATTGGTCCAAACTGGGCTGGTTAGAGGCTCCCTCCACCATGAATTGGTCCAAACTGGGCTGGTTAGAGGCTCCCTCCACCATGAATTTGCCCAAACTGGGCTGTTTAGAGGCTCCCTCCACCATGAATTTGCCCAAACTGGGCTGGTTAGAGGCTCCCTCCACCATGAATTGGTCCAAACTGGGCTGGTTAGAGGCTCCCTCCACCATGAATTTGCCCAAACTGGGCTGTTTAGAGGCTCCCTCCACCATGAATTTGCCCAAACTGGGCTGGTTAGAGGCTCCCTCCACCATGAATTGGTCCAAACGGGTTTTTAGAGGCTCCCTTCACCATGAATTGGTCCAAACTTGGCTGTTTAGAGGCTCCCTCCACCATGAATTGGTCCAAACTGGGGTGGTTAGAGGCTCCCTCCACCATGAATTTGCCCAAACTGGGCTGTTTAGAGGCTCCCTCCACCATGAATTGGTCCAAACTGGGTTTTTTAGAGGCTCACTCCACCATGAATTGGTCCAAACTGGGCTGGTTAGAGGCTCCCTCCACCATGAATTGGTCCAAACTGGGGTGGTTAGAGGCTCCCTCCACCATTAATTGGTCCAAACTGGGGTGGTTAGAGGCTCCCTCCACCATTAATTGGTCCAAACTGGGCTGGTTAGAGGCTCCCTCCACAATTAATTGGTCCAAACTGGGCTAATTAGAGGCTCCCTCCACCATGAATTGGTCCAAACTGGGTTTTTTAGAGGCTCCCTCCACCATGAATTTGCCCAAACTGGGCTGTTTAGAGGCTCCCTCCACCATGAATTGGTCCAAACTGGGCTGGTTAGAGGCTCCCTCCACCATGAATTGGTCCAAACTGGGCTGGTTAGAGGCTCCCTCCACCATGAATTGGTCCAAACTGGGCTGGTTAGAGGCTCCCTCCACCATGAATTGGTCCAAACTGGGCTGGTTAGAGGCTCCCTCCACCATGAATTTGCCCAAACTGGGCTGTTTAGAGGCTCCCTCCACCATGAATTTGCCCAAACTGGGCTGGTTAGAGGCTCCCTCCACCATGAATTTGCCCACACTGGGCTGGTTAGAGGCTCCCTCCACCATGAATTTCCCAAAACTTGGCTGTTTAGAGGCTCCCTCCACCATTAATTGGTCCAAATTGGGCTGGTTAGAGGCTCCCTCCACCATGAATTGGTCCAAACTTGGCTGTTTAGAGGCTCCCTCCACCATTAATTGGTCCAAACTGGGCTGGTTAGAGGCTCCCTCCACCATGAATTTGCCCAAACTGGGGTGGTTAGAGGCTCCCTCCACCATTAATTGGTCCAAACTGGGCTGGTTAGAGGCTCCCTCCACCATGAATTTGCCCAAACTGGGCTGTTTAGAGGCTCCCTCCACCATGAATTTGCCCAAACTGGGCTGGTTAGAGGCTCCCTCCACCATGAATTGGTCCAAACTGGGCTGGTTAGAGGCTCCCTCCACCATGAATTTGCCCAAACTGGGCTGTTTAGAGGCTCCCTCCACCATGAATTTGCCCAAACTGGGCTGGTTAGAGGCTCCCTCCACCATGAATTGGTCCAAACGGGTTTTTAGAGGCTCCCTTCACCATGAATTGGTCCAAACTTGGCTGTTTAGAGGCTCCCTCCACCATGAATTTGCCCAAACTGGGCTGGTTAGAGGCTCCCTCCACCATGAATTGGTCCAAACTGGGTTTTTTAGAGGCTCCCTCCACCATGAATTGGTCCAAACTGGGCTGGTTAGAGGCTCCCTCCACCATGAATTGGTCCAAACTGGGGTGGTTAGAGGCTCCCTCCACCATTAATTGGTCCAAACTGGGCTGGTTAGAGGCTCCCTCCACCATTAATTGGTCCAAACTGGGCTGGTTAGAGGCTCCCTCCACCATGAATTTGCCCAAACTGGGCTGGTTAGAGTCTCCCTCCACCATGAATTGGTCCAAACTGGGGTTTTTAGAGGCTCCCTCCACCATGAATTTGCCCAAACTCTGCTGGTTAGAGGCTCAATCCACCCTGATTTTCAAAACAAATGTTGGTGCCAACCTCAACTTACTACAAGGGCCAAATTCACTGCTGGTGACAAGCTCTCCTCACTGCAAGTGCCAAATATACATGTTTCAAGGTGTTTTCCTACTGTCAGAGAGGTGGTATTGAGTGTGTAAAGTGTGTAGTTGTTAGGCTGTGATGTTGGGGTAATAGAGAGTCTTTGGTGTGTTAGATGCCCCCAGACATGCTTCCCCTGCTGTCCCAGTGTCATTCCAGAGGTGTTGGCATCATTTCCTGGGGTGTCATAGTGGACTTGGTGACCCTCCAGACACGGATTTGGGTTTCCCCCTTAACGAGTATCTGTTCCCCATAGACTATAATGGGGTTCGAAACCCGTTCGAACACACGAACATTGAGCGGCTGTTCGAATCGAATTTCGAACCTCGAACATTTTAGTGTTCGCTCATCTCTACTAATTACCAGTCGCAAACAGAAAAAGGGCCTTTGTTAAAACAATTCTAGGCTAAAAGTGGCCAAAATTTACATCATAACATGGATAATAAAAGCTGTGTCCATTTACCAGATGCATATCGGCCCGGCGGAAAACAGGTATGTTTAAACCGTTGGTGGGTGTGGGAAATCTGCTTCCTGCTTCCACGCGGAGTCCAGAAGTCACCTGTGCGAATGCGTCGAGTCCGACGGACTGCGCATGCGCATAGATATTGGAGTCAAGCCTTTACTACCAACAATTGTCAACAGATCCCCCCCCAGACCACGTTGCAGTTTATTACAAACTTATACAGGAGGGCGTCACCACAGGGGTCCTCCTCAAAAAAGAAAGATATTACTTATGGGTCCAGAACCCTACAATAGCACTTTATTACGATCTTCCAGAAATCCACAAGGATACTACAAACCCCCTGGAGGGCCCATCATATCGGCCTTAACTCTATCAGTAGAAATTTATCTGAATACAAAGATATACAATTACAACTGTATGTTGTTAAGCTGGAGTCTTATCTCAAGGACTCTCCCTGTCTCATTAACTCCCTGTTAAACTTTACATGGAAACCAGACCAGGCTATAGATGGGTAACGATGGACGTAACTGCCCGCTATAGTAACATCCCCCACAAGGAAGGCCCAGCCAACATCACGCGTGGACTACATGGTGATAGAACAATGTCTGAAACGCAGAAGAGTTTTATATTGGAGGGGATTCGTTATATTTTGGAACACAATGTGTTCCAATTTGAAGGCAATATCTTTATTCAGAAAAGAGGGACCGTAATGGGCACGGTATTCGCCCCTCGTTATGCCAATCTGTATATATGGGAATAAGAAATGGTCAAAACAAATTGTGTTTTACAAAAGATATATAGACGACCGTATTTTAGTCTGGGAGGGATCTGAACGTGAACTCTTACAATTCATGGAGGAACTCTTGTATCTTAGGTTATAATGATAGGTTCCTGGTTTTTTGTTTATATCTTCAAGGGAATAAAGTTATTTGTTTACTTGTATTACATTTTTTCGGTAATGATGTTTTCAGCCTTCACTACCTTGGGTTTGGATCCCACTTTCTCTATATGACACTTAATGACTCTGTTCTATTCCTGTCTCCCAAGCTTTATTTATTCATCAGGGAAGTTTCATTTAAGAACCAACAGCCTTGTGACCTAGTAATTACTCCTGCTCAGGAACTCTGGCTTCGGCGAGAGACTGTTCCCACGTCTCTCCTGCCATTACTAGATGTGACTCTATTACCGGACTTTCCATGACTAGTTGTATTCATTGAACACGAGTCATCTGCTGCATTAAGAGGGCAGAGTCCTGGCTCGTCTCTTCACCGGAATGGCCATTTGCCTGGACTTGCTGCAGTTAGATATATTCATAGGGCCAGTGATTTATCTGCTGAACCAACCAACCATCTGTGACATGGGCAGCGTGGGGGTCACTGCTTAGCACTGATGCCTTGCAGGATCCAGGGTGTGAATCTGCCCAAGGACAACCTCAGCATGGAGTTTGTATGTTCTCCCCGTGCTTGCGTGGGTTTTCCCTGGATACTCTGGTTTCCTTCCACACAAGACATCTCTGACCTCACATTGTAACTTCTTACACACCTTGAATGAAGTTCATAAAGGAGTTATTGGATATTAAGTATCTGAGTCCGAGCCTCTTTATAATTCTTCAGACATTACAGGGGTTTACCTGGATTAGCGTAGCATGGCCAGATTCTCCCAGAACTGGCACCGCACCTGTCCATAGGTTGTGTGTGAGATTGCAGATTCCACATATGAACTATGTACAGGTATATTAGTGCATGGATGTGTGTATATATATATATAGATAGATAGATTTACTAGGGCATTTAGAATGTCATCACAAAGTTCTGGACTATTCTCGGTGGTGAAAGGTGTTTTCAGTAAATATTGCCTCTCATTAGTTTGGTGGTGGAGTCTGCAGAAGAGCGGAGAGGTCGCTGTACAGAATCCAAACTGCGGGAGGTCAAGTGTGACGTCTCCACAATCTCTGATGGTTTGGGGGCCATGTCCTCTGCTAGGGGGGTCCACTGGGTTTTATTAAGACCAAAGTCAGTGCAGCGTCTACCAGGAGATTCTCCAGCACTTCAGGGCTCCCTCTGACCACAAGCTTTATAGAGATGGATATTTAATTTTCCATCAGGACTTGGCCCCTGTCCACACTGCCAAATGTACCAAGACCTGGTTTACTAACCACAGCATCACAGGCAGGGGTGAACCTGCCTGTTTCGCCGCCCGAGGCGGACGACAGAAAGCCGCCTTTCCCCCGGGAGGAGGGGGGCGGAGCGGAGGGAGGCGGAGCGAAGGGGGCGTGGCCGAGTGGCGTTAGCAGGCAGAGAGCAGGCACAGAGAGGACCTGCTCTCTGCCTGAGCGTGAGGGGAGGCCGGTGGAGCAGTGCTGCTCCAGCGGCCTCCCCAATCCACCACTCGGTGACGCTAAGCCAGTGACTGGCTTAGGTAAGCAAAAATGCCGCCCTCCCCGGGGCCCTGGCATAGCGCCGCCTGAAGCGGTCGCTTCAGGTCGCCTCATGGGAGGTGCGGCGCTGGGGTCAGGCCTGTGATCAGCGCCGCACCTTCCATGAGGCGACCTGAAGCGACCGCTGCAGGCGGCGCTATGCCAGGGCCCCGGGGAGGGCAGCATTTTTGCTTACCTAAGCCAGTCCAGGACAAGCTGTCCTGGACTGGCTTAGTGTCACCGTCACCGAGCGGTGGATTGGGGAGGCCCTGCGGACGCAGCGCTGCTCCAGCGGCCTCCCCTCACGCTCAGGCAGAGAGCAGGTCCTCTCCCTGCTTGCTCTCTGCCTGCTAACACCGCTCCACCACGCCCTCTTCCCTCCACCCCGCCCCCTTCGGCTTTCTGTCGTCCTCCTCGGGCGGCGAAAAACGTAGGTTCACCCCTGGTATCGCCCCCTGCAGTCCTGTCAGATAATCCTCGCTGTCCCCCAGATAATGATTACACAGCACAGACTCTTATATAGTATATAAGTGACACAGGGTATATAGAGTATAAGTATCGCCCCCTGCAGTCCTGTCAGATAATCCTCGCTGTCCCCCAGATAATGATTACACAGCACAGACTCTTATATAGTATATAAGTGACACAGGGTATATAGAGTATAAGTATCGCCCCCTGCAGTCCTGTCAGATAATCCTCGGTGTCCCCCAGATAATGATTACAAGCACAAACTCTTTGGTAATATCTTCAGTTATTTTGCTTGCAATGAAAAAACACAAAAGAGAATGAAAAAAAAGTCACATCATTGATCATTTACACAAAACTCCAGAACTGGTGCGGACAGAAGTATTGGCGCCCTCAGCCTAATACTTGGCAGCACAACCTTTAGACACAATAACTGCGCACAACCGCTTCCGCTAACCAGCAATGAGTTTCTTACAAGGCTCTGCTGGAATCTTAGACCCTTCTTCTTTGGCTCCTGCTCGCGGTCCCCCCTGAGATGTGAAGGGGGCCTTCTCCAAACTGCCCCCAAGAGATCTCTCCCCCTCCCCCACAGGTGTTCTATGGGATTCAGGGCTGGACTCATTGCTGCCACTTTACAAGTCTCCAGGGCTTTCTCTCACCACCATTTTCTAGTGCTGACCTGAAGTGTGTTTTGGGTCCTTGTCCTGCTGGAAGAGCCCTGACCTCTGAGGGAGACCCCGCTTTCTCACACTGGGCCCTACATGATGCTGCACAATGTGTTGGTCGTCTTCAGACTTCATAATGCCATGCACACGGTCAAGCAGTCCAGTGCTAGAGGCAGCAAAGCAACCCCAAACCATCAGGGACCTCCGCCATGTCTGACTGTAGGGGGCGTCTTCTTCTCTTTTTTCCTGTAATCTCTATGTTGAGGCCTTTTCCTACTTTTGTCTCCTCTGACCAGAGAACATTCTTCCAGAACGGTTTTGGCTTTCTCAGGTAAGTTGTGGCAAACTCCAGCCTGGCTTCTGTCTGTGGGTAAGAAGTGGGGTCTTCCTGGGTCTCCTACCATACAGTCCCTTCTCATTCAGACGCTGACGCTGGATAGTACGGGGTGACACTGTTGTACCCTCGGACTGCAGGGCAGCTTGGACTTGTTTGGATGTTAGTCGAGGTTCTTTATCCGCCATCTGCACAATCTTGCGGTGAAATCTCTGGTCAATGTTTCTTTTGCGTCCACATCTAGGGAGGTTAGCCACAGGGCCATGGGCTTTACACTTCTTACTGACACTGCGCACGGTAGACACAGGAACATTCAGGGCTTTGGAGATGGACTTGTAACCTTGAGATTGCTCAGGCTTCCTCACAAGTCCTCAGACAATTCTTTGGTCTTCTTTCTTTTCTCCATGCTCAATGTGGTCACACAAGGACACAGGACAGAGGTGGAGTCAACTTTAATCCATTTCAAATGGCTGCAAGTGTGATTTAGTTATTGCCACCACCTGTTAGGTACCTCAGGGAAGTAACAGGTGCTGTTAATTACACAAATTACAGAA
The DNA here is from genome assembly GCF_031893055.1 of Leptodactylus fuscus. NCBI lineage: Eukaryota > Metazoa > Chordata > Amphibia > Anura > Leptodactylidae > Leptodactylus > Leptodactylus fuscus. The sequence goes on along the minus strand of NC_134267.1, from coordinate 3,108,141 downwards.
GCATCACATGATTTTTCAAACAGTGCCAATACTTTTGTCCACCCCCTTTTTTATGTTTGCTGTGGAATTAGATCCAATTTGGCTTTTTGACAATTCTTTTTGTGGTTTTCCATTGAAGACAAATTAAATGAAGAAAATACCAAAGAATTTGTGACTGCAATCATTATCTGGAAGAACACGAGGATTATCTGACAGAATTGCAGGGGTGCCAATACTTTTGGCCAACACTGTATCTACTCTACATGACAATCTATGTTACTATGCACGCCTGTAGTGAATAAATACACGTCTACTACTTCATCCCTATACAAGTCTCTTAATTGCTGCAAATCTTCTATGTACTGCCAGGTTAGGAAAATTGGGGTCAACCTAGACCAAAGATTTTATAGCGGAGTCACAAATGTTAAAAGAGCAGAAGTTCCAGGTCAGGAGGCAGAAGATAGAAACCCTGCGCTGTTACTTGAAGTTCCACTAGTGGGCGCTGGTGCACCTTGGATTCTTACCACTGTGCTGTATAGGACAGGCGGCAGAGCTTATACATACAGTACAATATTACATGTAATACGGATAAATGCTGTACAAGGTTGTATAAATTATCAGCACCAAAATGATTGGGAATATTGTATACAAGTATGTTTTATACGATGTCCGATGTTCCGTTACTAACAGGTTTGTCATGTAGGATAATGAAGCCCCCAGTGCAAAATCTCTAACGGGGCCCCTTGTATCTTGTGCTGTTTAGAACAGTTGTATATTTTATTGGGCATAGGGACATTTGGGGACCCATTAGTGACTGTAACCTGTGAACCCCCTATAGTGACGCCCTTGCGCCTCTTTCAAGTTTGTGATGTAGGGAATGCTATAAAAAGGGAATAAAGGCCATCTATAGTTTAATATGGACACAAACCTGCAGAGTATCCTTGTGTTCTTGTTATTTATATATCTATTCTTGTCTGTCCCTGTAGATGACTAAAATGTGGCCAGTGCATCGTATTTACAGCTTCAATGTTCTCATCTGGATGACAAGAGGGCGCTGGCCCGGGAGGACATAGTTGGAGAGGCCGCAGATGAGTTGAATACAACGGTGAAGCAGGAGCCGTCCGCAGACAGCTCTTACTCCACCACTGTAGTACACCTTCCTATGCTCCAACCCCCCGGAGATGTAGATATGATGTGAGGACATCCCTCATCTCGCGCCTGCAGATACCTGTACACTCCAGGAGAAGAGACAGAAGCAGGGGAGCAAGGAGAGGTGAATACTAGTGATTTTATTATGTTAAAGTCTGGGGGAGGGGCATTGTACTGGGGAGAGATAAAGAGGGCAATTATACTGGGGGCAGATGAAGAGGTCAACTAAGCTGTGGGAAGATGAAGGGGGACATTAAACTGGGGACGAATGTAGGGGGACATAAAATTGGGGCAGATAAAGGATGACATTAAACTGGGGCAGATGGAGGGGCATTAAATTGGTAGCAGATGAAGGGGGACATTATAGTGGGGACAGATGGAGCAGTGAACATTAAACTAGGGGGCAGATGGAGGAGAACATTAAACCATGGGGATAGTTGGAGGGGGACATGTCTGCCTCTAGTTTAACGTTCCCCTCCAGGTGCCCCAGTTTAATGCCCCCCTCTAGTTTCTTCATACTGTGAGGCAATTGGAGAGGAACATTATAATGTGGGGTCATATAATGTTAGGGTGACTATAGGAACTTATACTGTGGGGGGGCACAGAGGAAATGGGTGAATGTGGGTGGGGTCAATGTAGAAGTGGGCGGGGCTAGATTTGCAGTGGCCTGTCACATTTTGTCCCTCTTTCTGTCCTTTGAAAGTTGGGAAGTGTATGCATTACACATGGACCACAGATAACAGTCCATCCTCACTCCTGATGACACCTAATGTAAAGCACCACTAAGCTATAGAAACAATAATAATAATAATAATAATACTAATAATAACCTAAATGAAAAGGAGGAATAAGTTATCTGCAATGCAGGTTTTGGCCAACAGATGGCAGTATAACTGTAGTAAAGAAGAGCGGGGCTGCTGTGTCCGGCTTAGACTTGTTGGGCCGCGCTGACCAGTCTAGTGTCTTACTGGTTTCATCTATATGTTCTATAGCGCTTGCCAGGAGAACTCATCCATAGGGGTCAATGGGGTCTGCTCCAGAACATCGTGTCTATGGCCCATGGTCTGTCTACAGGAGACGTGACGTTACAAACTAGTTTAGACTTAGTGACAGAACTTGGGATTGCAAGATTTTGGGTAATTTTTTTCTTTTTAATTAAATGGAAAAAAAACATCGCCGAAAATTCTATAAAAATCTGATTAAGAGAAAAATGAGATGTAAACAGTCGGACATTTCCTGAATAGGACAAACTGGGGGTCACGTCCCAAATTCATGTACAGGATTCCCTCTATAGAATGGCTTTGTTGTCTATGCTTTATCCTTCGTCCAGCCAGGGCTGAGGCATTTGTGCCAAATTTTGCACAAACTGCAAACTGCAGCCTTGCACTCTGTCCCTTGGAGATTCCCTGCAAGATTTACAGTAAAGCCGCCATACAATTCTTCGACATCAGAATATATACAGGAACAAGGCAGTCACTACACAGTCGCCTAGATACACAAGTGTACGTGGGACAATAGACGGGACAATCGATGGCATCCGGGAAGGTGAGAGTCTCAGATTACTCGATGCAAGAATTACGTAAGCAAGGTGTCTAAGAATCGCTCTATGGAGTGAAGAAGCAGATTTGTTTACAATGGGGGCTGCGGACAGATTCCTGCACGGTTGGCTAGGTTCACATTCGCATAAACAAGCGGTTACCTTAGGAAACCCGCAGACCTCATAGACTATAATGGGGTCCATGTGGTTTCCGCTCGGTTTCGAGATGAAAAATGCAGAGACAAAAGTGCTGCTTGCACAGGGGGACGGATTCCCCGAACATCGTCCAAGTGCTGGTGTGAACCCTGTGTCAGAAGCAGAATGACAACACAATCCAAGTCATCACCACGATACATGACAGATGATGGAGATGAATAACAACATTGTCTCTGTAGAGTATTACATCTAGAGATGGGCGAACCTCCCAAGGTGCGGGTTCGGGTGACTCAGGTCCCTGATTTGTTTCCGGTCAAACAAGTTTGGATAGAACTGGAAGTGACATTATTACATTCAGGGGTCTCTTCAGACTGCAGAGTATAATAGATGGGGGGTCCAGGGGAGGTGAAAAAATAAAAAGCCTTTATACTCCCCTTCCATCACCTCTCTTGGGCCTCCTTGTGGCGCCCTCTGTTGGTCTCTTTGGTGATGTCATGCGGCCAGGGTCAGCACAGAGGCCTGTGATTGGGCCCCCCGAGCCTCATGATGTGCACAGTTCTGACGTATCCCTGTATGCAATAAATATTTCTTTATAACTTAGGAATCTGAAACTATCCAAGGCTGCCATAGGAAATCCGATAGATAAAGCCATAAAGACAGTGCTGGCAATAACCCTTTATAATATGGACGTCCAATGTGTACAATATATTAGGTTGGAAGGTTATGAGCAGGGCTCTGTGCATATAAAGAACTGCCCTGCACTATACTGCGCCATCCGGTGGTGGAATTAGGGTATCACATGCAAAAAACTAGAGACCCAGTGACACGATATAGTGTTTATTAACATAATACAGCATGCATTGACCTTACCATGACTATGAGCTGGGCTTACCTTTTCAACCCCAAGATGGGGCCAAGATCTTAATCCAATGGCCTCAAGAACCAGATTAATGACAAAGGAGATTAACCTCTTCAGTCTCTTGGAAGATTAACATTTAAATTTAGAACATTTCTGAATCTTCAGCACAAATATAAGAAATGTTTCTATTCTTTATTTTCTATTCCAAAACTTTCCTTTTGAAACGGAACATCAGATAAGTAACTTCTACTAGTTTCCTTATCTGTAAGTGATCCACAAATAACGGCCCAGGTTTATGAAGCCCAATGTGCCTGGATAGTGACCAATAATACACACTGACCTTGGAACATTTTTGGTGCACGATGGTAGAGAATCTGGACAGGCCAGGGTGGGGAAACCAGATTTACTAAATCTAATGCCAGAAAACTGGTAAGAGTTATACCCCAAATCTGCACCAGTTCTTTACAGGCATAGTTTTAAGAGTTCGTGAGAACCTATTTGTGCTACAATTAAGGAACCCGAGCCTCTTAGTAACCCTGGCACATCTTACACCCGTCAGGGAATCAATTGAGACTGGCTTAATAAATTGTCCCCATAGACTTCTATTGATTTGAGGTTTACCCGTCTGTTTATGTAACAATGTAACTCTTTCTATACGGCAGATTCGTTACATACACGTGTACTTCCAGGCTGCAATGGCCATTCCTCCATTTATTGTAAGACTCCTGGTCTGCGATTTTCTCATAGTTTAGACTTATCTCAGGTTATACTTGCTGGCATGGGTGTAGCTATAGGGGTCCAGGATCCTCAGGACTCCCAAAGGTCCCTCTCATGTATAAACTATAACCAGAGGAATTACTTGAAACTCCTGGGCCCCAAAGCAGAATCTGAAATGGGGCCCCTACCAACTTTGTGGCTTTTTATAATACTGGTATATTTTACATGGCAGAGACACCTTTGGGGCTCCCTCAGGGCTCAGGGCCTAGTAGTGTCTGCTACAACTCTGCAAACCCTATATGTAAGCCCCTGAATATACCACTACTCTAAATGGCACAAGGTAGATAGCTGCCCCATTATAAATCTGCATTAGGGGCCAAGTTATGCCTCTGCGTGATGGATAGGTAATAAAGCGCCCCACATAAGTAATGCTATTACCTGCATGGGGGTGTTATTACTATAACAGTGGCCTAATTGTGCCCCCCCTCCCCACAGGTGAACACCATTGAGGTTAATAATTATATAGTGGCACTGGAGCTGCTGGGGTCCGCAGGCTGTCTGTATATTCTATTCTCCTCCTGGTACCGCTATGGTGCTGCGGGAGCTGGGGATAGAAGATGCACAAGCCTAAGTGTCATGGCAGCTCCTAGGCACCGCAGCGCTGCTCTGAAGATACAGTATATACAGTATATACAGGGAGTAGCACGCAATAGTGTAGCTAACACTGTGGGGGTGCAGGGGGTGCAGGCCGTGGCTCAGGGGCAGAAAGTAGTGCAACTGGACACTCATTGTCTGCATTGTCTGTAAGGGCCCCGCTTCCCCCATTGACTATGTGTCCATTGTTTTGTATGTTGTATGTACAGGACTGTTTTGTCGGTCGATGTCAGGCGGACACTGCAGCGGAGTCTCCTGATGGAGTCTATGACGCGGATGTGAACATGGCCTTATGCTGCCATTTCACCCTCTCGTCACTAGGTGCTAAGGGTCCATCTTATTTTTCTAGGGGGTCCTATAGAACCTATTCACATATCCTCGTATAGAGCAGGTATTTCAGGCTCAGTATAGACTCTTCTCTTCGTGTTATATGTCTGTACCATGTTTTTCCTCCACTAGATGAATGACAAGCTCATGTAACAAACAACTGGAACTAAAGATAACGGAGTCCTGAATAACGGAGCAGGAAATGATACTAAGAATAGTTTTGGCTTCTTCAAAGTCCAACTTATATGGAAACTCCAGGAAAATCACATTTCCGTTGTAAAAGAGTTGTTTTTGCTCTACATAAACCGAGACCGGTCACTAAATAATGTAAAAGCAACTTTCACAAACAGCAACAAACTTCTCCCAGCTGAGGCTTTGTTACAGTTGTATCAGTGTAGACAGAAGCACCAATCTCCCTCCACCCTAATCTATGGTGTGACTACTTCCACTTACACAGACACCACTGGACCCCCATTGACTATAAAGGGGTCCGCCGTTTCAAAGCTAAAATGAGTGGAGAAAAAAGTTCTCTTTGCAGGTCTTTTCTCTGCTGATTTGTGTCCCCAACAAAGACTCTGCTGCAGATGTGAACTGCACCTTACAGATGTCTGCACTGGATACATTGTAGTCAATTAGGAATGTAGATACATCTTTATAACGTTTCTATATAACTCTGTCTGAGGGATTTACAACACATTGAGACATTTCTGTGGTTTGGTAGAGGACAAGGAATGAAATTACTGCAATTCATTTACTTGGAAATTAACCCATCGCATAATCTTCAGCCAATGGCAAGAGATGGATTTAATGCTCGGTACACACCAGGGTTCAGGTTTCCGTCTTTCAGGTCCGTTTAAGACAAAAACCCCGTCCGCTTAAAAAGCAGATTTTATACTGAATCCAGCAGAGAGAAAAGTTCTCCGATCAGGATTTTCGACTGATTTTAGGCAGATTCAGCAGCAGAGTCCGCTACAAAGAATGTAACACTAGTGTGAACTCAGCCTTAGACATATCACCTCTGGTCTGGATTACACATAGTATACCAAACGTGTATGAGCTTAGTACAGTATACTACACTACTAAAACAAATGATAACTTCTATGAAAGGTTACCAGAGGTTTCAAAAGTTGAGCTACCTATGCTGTGCAGTCTGTTCTGTGGCCGTATAAGCCTATATAAATGGAGTCCAATCAGTGATTGTGCAGCGAGGAGCCCCGGCGTATAGCCAGGGAGCGCGGAGCAGTAAAGCTTTGAAAAGCGACCCCGTCCACTCCGCTCTGGACTAGGCACAAATGAATGGGCCTAGTCCGCAGGGATTCTGATTGAGCCGCAGAATCCGCCAGAAGAAAGAGCATGTCGCTTCTTTATTCTGCGAGCGAGAAAAAAGAAATGACCGGCTCCCATTGATTTCAATGGGAGGTGTTTTTTGGTCAGGATTTTGACATCCGCATCAAAAACCTGATTAAAAAACCCAGTCTGAACTCAGCCTAAAGATGGGCTTTCCCTAGTAACAGGGAGTGAACAGTAAATTAGCGAGGAAAGACACAGATAGTGGCAGGAATTTTAGAAGAGTTTTTCAAATAGAGAACATTAAAAATAAATTGGTCCAGAATTACATGCTATTAAATCAGACAAAGTCGTCAGAACATTTAGTGACCATTTCAAGTGTGGAAAACTCTATAAAACCCTGTGGACTTCAGCAGCCATTTTTAATGTTCTAAACAAAATGGGGCCACTTTGCATATATTTGCCCCATAATATTGCTTTTACAGCTCCTGCACAGATCTATGTCTATGCAGCTCATTGTGTAGCTCGGTCCTGTAGTCTATTTATTATTATGCTTACTTATATAGCGCCATCATATTCCGCAGCGCTTTACAGACATTGAAGGTCAGGGGTTACTCAGTTTCCCTGTGATCCTCTTGCTAACCTAAAGAGAGTCGTGCAATCTATTGCATCCACCAGAATAGGAGGTCTGAGAGACCGTTATTGGGTTCGGGTTTGGGTGAAATTGAGAGATGCCTTTATTTGAGAAGTTGTTGCCCTGTAAATAAAATTGTGTGTTAGCGCCATATGTGGCCAGTAGAGGGGGGTATAAAGCCTGGCTACAATTCGTATAATACTTTGCTAATTATTCTAGGGTAGGAAGCGTGGCTCGCTTATAGTGTCATCCATTACATAAGATAGAAGTTCTATCATTTCACCAGCCCTTTAAAGGGGTTTCTAATATTAATGTCTTATCCTATAGGTCAGTGTTTTCCAAACTTTTGGAGTCGAGGCACACTATTCACGACAAAAATTCTGTAGGGAGCACTTAACATATTTTACCTAAAACCTACATAGGTACCAAAGATAACGAGCAATATTAACGATGGGGGGGGATTTCGTATTACATTTTCTATTATACAAGCGTCAATGACTAAAGCACTTGTGTCCGTAGGTACGGTTTGTTTGGCGAATATACAAGACCAGCGGATTAAGCTGGAAAGGGGGGTCTGAGACCAGTTTGGAGTCGCCTACGACCGTGAAGCGTTAATCCGCCGGCCTCATATATTCGCCGAACAGACCGTAGTGCTGGGCCGGTAGAATATTAGGAGTGCACGGGAACCAGGATTTTCATTTAGAAACCCTTCATATTGATCTATTTGTTATTGTTAACCATTTATTATCGCCATATCGCAGAGCACCTGTAGTTGGTTCGTGGAGCACGATTTGGAAAGCGCTGCTATAGGTCGTCCATATTAGATCTGTGTCAGCCATCATACAAGACTCTTGCAGAATAACTGGATCTGGAGTCCTGGTAATGTTTACCCCTGAAGTATACGGGACATGCTGTAATACCTAAACCCGCCACCTACTCTGTATGACGTGTGACTAGCACTTAAGCATTGCCGAGAGCCACGTGTCCTCGTACAGAAGCGCCCGTGTGATAGACTGCCAAAGATCTGACTAGATTAACCCTTTAACCATGGACTAGATTATAACAAGATCCATCTGCTTAGCATCAGCATGGACGAATAGTCTGAATTTCAGCACCAAAATGCTAATAAATGGCTCCAATGACCAACAGAACATTGCCCGTAGTGTTTATCCAGGTACAATGTGTAGCAGACAGTCTATTCCTATCACATTACTCAGCATTGACCCCACAGTTCTGCTTCGGGTATCGTCCTGTATATTAGTCTGTAACTTCTATTGTTGTGCAATGTTGTGAGAATTGTGAAACTGCCGAGATGATCTCTTCTGTGTAATGAGTCCTGGGTGTTCACCATCTGATTTGTAATGTACATGAATGATGGACAGGATTCACTTACACTAAACGCTCCGTCTACTCCCTTTCCCACTGCATTGTCCTATATAGTAACTCTAGATGTTTGTATCAGACCTGATGATAACAGAAAGTGACCTCCCTAGTAACAGCGCAGACACATCAGGACGCCAGATCGGTCACACAGATCACACATCTACATATGACTAATCAGCGACACCTATATATATGTATACAGAAAGGATCGAGGAAGGTTCCAGATGGGACTGAAACATCGCTCCTTGGAATAGAGACACTTTGTTCTTTGGCACCAGCGCAGCGCTGACATTTTATTCTTTTTTTATATATAACGTGCCATTATCGCGGAATGAGTCATGTTAACCTTTATTACCTATATGCAAAATACTCTGCAAAAGTTTTAGGCAGGTGTAGAAAAAATGCTACAAAGTAAGATGGTTCCAAAAGTAGAAGTGTCAATAGTTAAATTTTTTTCTCAATTAAATAAAATGAAGTGAAAGAAGAAAAGAGAAAACCCATTAATATTCGGTGTGACCGTTACCCTTTGCCTTCTTCTTGGTACTTGCAGACAGTTTTTGGCAATGCTGGGCAGGGAGGTTGTTCCCGCCGCCATCTTGGAGAACTAAGCCCAGATCTTCTGTGGATGTTGCTTGTCCAATCTGTCCGTCTCTTCATGTCATCCAAGACAGACTGGATGATGCTGAGATCAGGGCGATATCTGCGGGGGCCGGATCATCACTTCCAGGCTCCTCCTCTGAAGGGCAAAGGTCAACAGCAGAGAACCTGATTATCATATTGGGTGCTGGAAATAAGAGCAACAATTGCTCAGGAATGGCGGGGGCTAGAGAAACAATTCCAACTGCACCAGAATCAGCAAAGCAGAACCTATAGAAGTATGGAAAGGGTTGGAGTTTGTGGAGGTAGAGAAGGTCCTCTTTAATGTCAGATTCCCCCGCAAATTACAGCAGATCTCTAGGGATCCCAGTAGGGGGACACTTTGTGATCCGTGCACCCAGGAGATGAATGTCCAGGGCGGAGAATCCCTTTAAACCTACAACCATCAGTGATCCAACCCCATCAGTCCTTGCTCCCTGCTCCCCTCCACCATAGAAATCCTCACGTTTGGGGTGGACCGTGGACTTGCCATAAAGTGTTAGTTTGAAGCCTTTGGACGGCCTGTGACATCCTCCCTCCCACTCACTGGATTAAGTAACTGCTCCGGATCTTGTGCTGATGTGGAGGAAACATTTCAGGAGAAGGACGTTCCATAACTTGTAACTATAAAGACAGAACTTTTTGGAGGATTTTTTACAAAATGATTTTCGTGAACGTTCCGTGAGACCTCTCGGTACAAATCATCTCTCTCCTTCACGATACACAAAGAGGAAATCTGCACCGCGTTCTTTTCTCTTTTTTTAGAACAGTTGGAAGTTGGCAGTAAGTGTTTGCTGACTCCTGGACACAATGCCAACAGCTTTTCTTAGCCCTTAACCAAAACCATGAGAAAATGAAGGCTCAGCCTCTTGGCATGTTCTGTACGTTGCAGCTTACATCTTGTTCTTATAAAAGCACCACCCTATGAGCAGCTCACATGTTTCCATTCACTGTAAGAAGTTATTTTTGCTCATTGAGTTGTATTTCTCTGTGAGATGTATTAGAGGGAGGGCGCCGAGCACTTGTATGTCATATTACAGAATAATAATGTCAAATGCAGACATTGCAACTTACTCATGTCAGAACTCTGGAGCAGAATTGGACATAGAAAGTGCAGGGAATGAAATTTTGAAAAAGTTAATCTTGGATCAACCACAGACAGTTCAGCACTTAATAGGCAGGATGCATTTGTACCTGTGAATATACATATATAAATACAGTGTAACATGGTGCAATGATGGGTTACAGCTACATGTACAATGACCTTATTTCATACACGACTGCCTTTTTCTAGAATTCCAGCATTTCATACCGAGCCTGCACTTATATATAATAAGACTAAGACCCCACATTGCGGAAAGGCTGCTTTTCTTGTTGCAGATTTTGTTGCAGTTTTTGCAGCCAGGAGTGACTTTACCATAAGGGAGAAATAGAAGTGCAAGTTCACACGGTGGGAAATGAATTATAATTCTGTTTTCTGTCCGTGGTTATTTCGCCACAGACTTTTTGCTGCTAATTCGGCGCAGATGAATGAGACTTATCACCAAGGAGCCTCAAGCCGCAGAATCCGCAGCTGAATCAGATTCAAGGAGGACACTGATTTTTTCAGTTTCTTGCTTCGATCTCTGCCTCCTATTGAAACAATGGAAGTCAGAATCTGCCGCGGATTCCTCTGTGTGAACTTACCCTCAGAGATTCCTATATATTTCCCATTCTTTTGAAGCCATTCTTGGCTTTGACTAAATAATGCAAAATCTGCAACAAAAAAAGCAGCTTTTCCGCAGCGTGGCGTCTTAGTCTGACCTAAGAATGATTTGTTTACAGGACTCACAAGCGTAAGACTATTACCATTTTATATCCTATATATAGAATGCCGACCTTGCTGCTGACAATACATTGCTCGGGAATGAGGGTCTGTAGCGATGCTTTAGTCCTCTTCCAAGTTTTCCCTGCACACTGTTTCTGGCTTCCAGCTGTGCTAGGAGCTTTACCGAGAAACCACCGCTGTGCAGGGAAGCAGGACACATTACAGAAATAGCACTGCAGCCCTTGTCGATTTCAACCCCACCAAGCAATGGTATATCAATAAGATATGAGATAGGAACAAACCCTTACAATATCTTAGAAGCCAGTAAACATTCTCAGGCACACAAAGACCCAAAATAAGACCTTATGTCGTGTGGACAGGAGGAAGGTGAAATCACTCACAGAGCAGCAGAAAATAGCACATTGGAGGGGGTTCATAGTCTGACCCATAGACATGTGCAGGAAGGGTGGCGGGCATACATAGGACACTGGCAAGAAGGAAAGAGCCTGCGGAGAAGGGGCTGAAGCTGTAACATGTACTATTGTATTATAAGTGCACTAAACTATCAGGATTGAAAATGTAAAGTCTGTATAGTTATAATAAAAGAGACCACCACAGTCTAGCACTGACCCCATAAGAGCGATCATGCAAAACTTTGTAGCACTACATGGGGATTGCTTAACGGGCCTCATTCAGGTCTAAAATGCTTCCCAAACCAATAATGGCTCCATGTAGGGGTCTTCAATAAGAAACGTCCTTGTCTGGCGACAAACTGATAAAGCAATGAAAAACTAATCATTTTTATGGCGATGCAAATTACTCTTCAAGTGCACTGGAGGCGGAGCCTGTATTGCTACATTAGCATAAAGACAGCTATAATGCAGGCAGAGGATAAAAGTGCCCGTTACAATTAAAGGGATTGCATTAGATAACACCTCCAGAGTAGTGCCATAGAACTTCAATTGTCTATAGGCTAGTCTGGCAAATTGGGTCCGCCCCCTGAGCACTTGCAGGCTGATTTGCATATACATAGACTGCTTTGCGGCCACAGAAATATGTTTTTTTCTATGTCTTATTAAAAGCCCCTAAACAGCACTAGTATTGGTTTGGCAGCAATCGTTGACCTCTTAGGTTCCCTTTCTAATAAATATTATTCACAGGATTTGGAATTTCCAGTTGACTTGAGTTTTATTCTGTAACTTAATGCAAATAAAAAGAGATTGTCCCGGGACTAGAACTGCCCCCCGGAATCTCTGTAGTAATACTTTATTATATAGAGGATACAAAATGTAACAATTTTCCAATCTATTTCCATACGATTCTATTCTACGGATTCTATTCTATGACATCCCAGCATGTCGCAGCTATAAAGGGATTCCCGAGTGACTCACTGAACTGCAGCAATTTTGAGGAGTTTTCAAGCTACTCACACATTCCTATACAACAATTTGAGTGATTTCTTTGCAATGAGTGGTATCTAGGTGTAGCCTTAGCCTTATACACTGAAATAAACCTGTCCCTGCAATGCATACCAAACACAGCGACTCTAAGATGTTTGGAAATCCTCTTACTGTCCTCATATTAGAGGACATGACTGCCATATATACTATGCGCTACACGTGAGGTTCTTAGCACACATATTAATCACATTATATCAGCCCATCTGCCATGACACATTCAGATCCCCACAATCACTTTGCTCAGGGTCCCTATACTACCTGTGTAGTCCTTACAGTAACTTTGTAACAGAACAGGAGACTCGCCTGCTATAAAATACTTAAAGGGGAACTAAACTTTTATTTTTTATCATAAATCCATAGAGCAGGTGAAGATAACAAACTTCATAACATAGTTTATTAAAGAAAAGTGCCTGCATCTTCACTTACCGTACTTGCCTCCTTTCGCCACTGATCTAATCTGTACAATAGAAGTATATGGAGATGGGAGGAAAAAGAGAGTTGCTGAAAGCAGAGAGACAGCCGCGCTGCAGAGAGACAGTTTTCTTTCACAAGACAGCTGTGAGATCATGAATTACTATCCTATACTATACTCCTGACAGTAATTATTCATATAATCTGTGTCTCTCCTTCTCCCCTCTCCATAGACTTCATTGTAACATCACTCAGATAAGAAGTAAAGATGGAACAAAAAAGTAATACTTTTCTTTATTGAAATACAGTATATTGTAAAGTCTGTTCCCTTCGCCTGTACGATGGATTCATTAAAAGAGAAAAAGTTCACTTTAACATTGGTCGGAATCTGCTTTATTCTGCACTTCATTTAGCAATCCTATGGGGTTGGCATCGGAATACTCAATGTGTTAAATATCAGAATACAGAGGTGGATGGTTATGCATAGAGATGAGCGAATACTCGTATCGGTCGAATACCACACAGGAAAATTCCATTGAATTCAATTCTAAAACCTCCTCGTGCTCCTCGTCCTGCTACTTCTGGAACTTGGAGGATCCAATGTGTCGAACTTTGGTTCCCGTTTTTTTCCCATAGACTATAATGGTATTCGATATTTGAATGAATACTACTCGCTCATCTCTAGTTATGCCCCGTCGTGTATATTATAGTACGGTAATTGGTAGTTGTGTCTACTGTGTTCCTGGTGAGGGTTCTGTGTCTTGCTTTAATGTAATCCATTTTATTAAAGGGATTAAAGGATTCACTGATAGCCTAACCCCTCTCCAGGCGTCCCGAATTACTCCAAGCGTCCCTGTATTTTTGCCCTATACTGCTCTATTCAGACATGGCAGTAATAATAATAATTACATTATTTTCTTCTGAATGCTAAAAACTTGCAGCCATTTTCCTAGGAAATATCTTAGGTCTTATCCTTAGGCAATGTCTATTGCACCAAAGCAAAGCAATGTGTATGAGAAAATTGCATGTAGCTGATATTTCTGGTAGAGAGAAGAAGGGGAATGAACCTGGGAGAAGAGAAGATACAGAGAACAGAGAGAATGTGTAAGACTGTAACTGAGGCCAATGGTCCAGATTTAGCAAATTGTGGTTGCCTTGATGTAAATAAGTCAGATGTTTATAGGGAAGACCTTGATACAATCCAGAGATATGGCCATAGATCCAACTTCTATCTACAGCAAATATTCCTCCCGTCTTTATTACCTGTGTGACTATAACCTGAGACTCCGGTGTGAACAGTAGCAATAAAATGGGTTCTTACTTGTGTTCTCTTTCTATTACGTATTCGTGTCAGTAAAGTTTCTTCTGCATTGTTACGTTAAATGGTTCCAGATCTTCTGTTCTACGAGCTATTTTAGCCTACGTGTTACTAGCCGGGGCGAGTTTTGTGACTGGTTTATATAAGTTTAAGTGTTTTGGTTTTATATAACAATTAGAAGTTTTTGGAGGTAAGCCAAAGACTGCTGCAAAATGACAGTCCTAATAATATAATTGGGCATGGGTAGTCACATACGCTAAGTACACGTACACACCACTGTTTTGCTTAGGCAGGGTTGCCCAATGCTGTACATAAAAATGGAAAGTCTTGCCATACCTTAAAGAATGCCGTGATCTTGATGCTACATTAACCTGTTCACTGCTGGGGAAGTCCAGCAGGCTTTGCAAGAAACTAGGCGTGCAGCTAACCATCCCTGCCTACAGGGGCTATGCTAAGTACGTCATTATACAGACATTGCGGAGTTAATTATCAGTAGGGTGGGAATGTATGTGGGGTGTTCTCTAGATACCATTATGTCAGCATCCTTATAAAAAAGCAAGCAAGACAAGTTTATGTGTAAGACGGCGCTGAAGAATGCGACAGCTGACAAAAGCAAAAGGTACAAAGGTAAACAAAGGCGTTAGTTGTCAGAGACGGTGCGTGTCCTAAAATGGAAGCATTAAAGTATAAAATCTTTATCCCCTGTTACCCTTATACACTCATATACATGTCAATTAGGACAACCCTATAGGAAACTATAATGGCAGCCTATGGTTATCCCTTCTGAACTCCCCATCAAGGAAAAAAAAAGATACCAAATACCTTAGATCTGACTTCACAAAACAAGGCGCAGATGGGCACAAGGCCCCCACAGGTCACTGTCAGTACACCACTACTGGCTAAACTTCTCTGATCTCCTTCCAATTTGCTTTCATGGCCGGCAATCTGTGTATGGTGAATCTATTCCTCCTGCCCTCTGGTGCTGCTCAGTAAGGAGATTTATGATACACAGCCTGACACTGTCAGAAAGGAGAACATGTCCCTTTAATGGCAAAATATTAGTTGTGAGCAGCAAATAGTTAAGGAGAGATTCTGTGGGGGAGTCTGTGCACAAGAAGGGAACAACTACAGTGTGGGGGCCCCGACAAGTCTCCATGGCGGCCTGGGTGCAGATAAGGAAAGTGTAAACTCTGTGAATAGGACACGGCTAATGGTTGTCTGTAGTTGCGCCCCTGCATACTCTATGTTACACAAATTATCCTTTGCACTAAATCTGCAGTTGTGTAGGTTCCCCGTGACCCTGTTATGGCGGCAGTACAATCCATATTAGCAATGTTATTGGAAGAGAATTGTTCCTGTCTGCCTTATACTGATGTGACATGTTGGTAATGTATGTGTAATGTTCAGTATACTGTGGTGAGAATAATATATGCATGCTGTAGGATATACACCCTATGTGGAAATGACTATATAATATGTACTGTGAATGGGCTTAATATTACCTAACCTACTAGGGACACAGCTCAGCAATGCAGCCTGCACCGCCAATATTACATCCATTCATAGTGCACATCACATTATATACAGTGTATCACATTATATACAGTGCATCACATTATATACAGTGTATCACATTATATACAGTGTATCACATTATATATTTTATTTATTTATTATGCTCACTTATATACAGTGTGTTTCCTATTATATCCATCTGTTTTACCCCACAAGGGTGTAGGACTCACACATGTATTATTCCCACATGACACTTTCTCTTACTTGGTGTCACAACTCCCTATACATATACACTGTGTGCAGAATTATTAGGCGAGTTGTATTTGAGAGGATTCTTTTTATTATAATTCAATAACTTATGTTCTCCATCAACCCAAAAGACTCATAAATATCAAAGCTTAATATTTTTGGAAGTTGGAGTGGAGTTTCTTAGATTTGGCTCTTAGGAGGAGATCTGTTTGTGCAGGTAACTATTACTGTGCAGAATTATTAGGCAACTTAATAAAAACCAAATCTCTCCCATCTCACTTGTTTATTCTCACCAGGTAAACCAATAGAACAACACAAAATATAGAAATAAACATTTCTGACATTCAAAAACAAACAAAAAAATCAGTGACCGATTTAGCCGCCTTTCTTTACGATGACACCCATAAGCCTTCCATCCATAGATTGTGTCAGTTGCTTGATCTGTTTACGTTGCGTGCAGCAGCCACCCCTGCCCCCCAGACTCTGCTCCGAGAGGTGGACTGTTCTCCCTCCCTGCAGATCTCACAGTTTATGAGGGACCACAGATTCTCTATGGGGTTCAGATCAGGTGAACAAGGGGGCCATGTTATTTTGTCTTCTTTTAGACCTTTACTGGCCGGCCTCGCTGTGGAGTATTCGGACGCCTGTGATGGAGCGATGTCCTGCATGAAAATCATGTTTTTCTTGAACAATACCGACTTCTTCCTGTACCGCTGCTTAAAGAAGGCGTCTTCCAGAAACTGTGAGGCCAGACGGATGGGCCCGAGGCTGGACCAGTAAAGGGCAGAGAGCTCCACTCCGTCTCAGATGCCAGCAAGGTGGAGGTGGGGGACTGGTATGGGCTGGGATCACCAAAGATGAACTTGTGGGACCTTCTCGGGTTGACATCTAAAGGAAGGAGAAGAATAACCTTTCTTACCTTTCTTAAGGCTATTGTTAGGGACAAAAAATTGAGTTTTAATGATAGGATCCCTTTAAAGCAGTATTTCCAAGAACATAACAATATTGAAATTTGTAGACAACAAGTAGCTAAACATGTTTACAACTATAAATACTTACAAATTTTGCAGAGTCTTAAAGATTTTCCCTAACCATCTTAGTGGTGACATCGGTTGCCAATGGATATGGCCACGAATGTAGAAACCTTCTGCGGGCTAGGACTTGTCAGAACCCTAACCATGATGTCCTGATTGTGGCCGGATTACTTTCACTCTCACTGCCTGGTAACATTGACGCAATAAGGAGATCATGGCTCTGACACGACAGGTAAGAAAGTTCCCGCACTCATAGTCGTATCCATCGGTAACAACAGACTGTCTTACTTAGAGAAAATCTTTCAAACGCTGCAAAATTTTTAATCATTTATATCTGCAAAAATGTTTCACTTTTAATTCTTTACAGATTTTAATACAGTTACGTTCATGGGAAAAAACAGAGTTTACTTCTGGGATAAAAATAAATACAACAATGTGTTTCGGCAGGAAGTTTTTTAATACATTTTTTTTCTGATGATTTAATTAAAATCAGTTTCAGCCAATAAATGTCATTGTTTGTATAATGAATGTTACGCAATTCTCATACTTACGGTTTTCTATAGATTTGTTTGCTTCCAGTTGATGACAAGAAGGCTCGGTCATGTGACGGACAGTCCATGGTCATATGATTAAAGATGGACGAACCTCTGAAGATTTGTCTTGTTCACTGTTTGGATGAAGTGATCCACCAGTTTGGTCTAAAGAGGTTTGACCCGAAAAAATCAGGGATCCTAGCCACTTGAACTGAAATGGAACAAATCTTAGGAGGTTCGCCCATCTCTAGTCATAACCAGATTCATCCTCAAATAACCCAATCTATCCACATGTAGAAGTACTCTGCCTGCGCTCCTCCCTCGGCCATCACATTTCCTCTACGTATTTTTGGTTACTCCGACTGCCAAGATGGGTTATACGACAGGACGGGAACAAGAACTGTCTGAAAGTTTTTCCACCAAAAATGGCAAAACAAGACTTGTGGTTGTGTAAACTAACTACAAGATGTTTCTGAGATGATGCAGTTCTGCGCCGAGCTCCGACCAGATGGACTGACACTATCCTACGGCATCTCCTCCGATGTCACCAATAGTATAGGGCGCCATCTACATATCTGTAGGAATGTCACAAGGTCTGTCTTTCTTGGAAACAGCCCCATGACAGGCTATATTCTGTAACATTCATTTACGATTGTCACTTTCTCAGTCTTTGCTCAATGAGACCATCTCATTATGGTTTACTATTAAAGTTATTACTATAGCAAATAAGCCGTTTTATATACATAAGTATATACATTACACCAACACCCACCACGTATAAAAAAGCCCTGCCAAGGCCAAACCAGATAAAGTAAAAGACTAAGGGAAAAGGCTGCCAAGAATTTTACCTTTTCCATCAAACCTTACACTCCTTACATGTTCTCATCTTGGTAAAGAATTGGAAGGAACTTGTAAAACAACTTGTCCAAAATGTAGCAGAGGTAATGTGAGGCAACTAAGGCGGGGTTCACACTAGTGCTTGCTTACCATTTGGGGATTCTGTCCCCCACTCCAGCAGGAATTTTCTCTCTAAATTTTTCGGGCGAAAACCACGTGGACCCCATTATAGTCTATGGCGTCCGTGGGTTTCCATGGGTAACTGCTTTTTAAGTGGAGTGGATTTCTGTTTTTAGGGTCACCAAGTGGACCGAAGACCGGATGTGGACAAAGCGTCCCTCTGTTGTCTGTTTGCAATACAGAATCAGTAATGTTTGTATTTCATTTTTGCTGATTTTTTTTGCCCTATCCAGGATCCATTTGGCTGAATTCTTACATTCCATATTATACTCCGAAGCCTGAATTACTTCACTTGCGCGTCCGAGGGCTGTACAGACCATACTGAGCATGCACAGTACACTCTGTTCGGCGTAGAATTAGAGGAGCATACTGCGCGCGCAACTGCGGCCTCAAAAAAATGGTTGCCGGCCGGCATGCGCAGTCAGCTCTACTTGTGTCTCACTGATAGAGCCGACTGCAGGCGTTGGAGTTGACCCAGACGGAAGAGGACGAGAGAAGGGGAGGATGCAGACGAAGATGGAGGCGTCGCTGGAGAGAATTCTCTGGAAGCAGTGGGGACGCCCCTATTGCCGTTTGAGCGCTGGGGCCCGCCCCCATTGCTGCGAGAGAACTCATTTGCATACCGGTAAAAACTGGTATTTCTGGTAGAATCCCTTTAAAGGACTCCCATCACTAGGACATAGGCAAGGTGAGGGAGAACTAAGACCCCTTCAGGACGCCTCCTTCCTGCTGAAGAGATGATATTCAAAAGTAACAAAAAGAAATGCTCAAAATAATAATTCATACAAATCATTGGAACACAAGTTAGACCCGGATGCTGATGGGAAACGGCTTTCAAAGGAAGACCATGGGGAACGAAAGAATCCGTCCTGCAACAGGTCACACAACAAAAGTCAGCTGACCAAGTGAAATCCAGAAACAATATTTCTTTACAGCTCTCCAAGAGGGATCTGATAACTGAGAAGATACACTATGTGATCAAACATATCCGCACACCGCGTATCCGCTGAAAATGACTTACAAGTTGGTGGCGCCCTCTATGGGTAATGCTGGATACAATATGGTGTTGGGCCCCCCTTAGCCTTGATGACGGCTTCCACTCTTGCAGGCAGACGTTCAATCAGGTGCTGGAAGGTTTCTTGGGGAATGGCGGCCCATTCTTCACGGAGTGCTGCACTGAGGAGAGGTATCCATGTAGGTCAGTGAGGCCTGGCACCAAGTCGGCGTTCCAAAACATCCCAAAGGTGTTCTATAGGATTCAAGTCAGGACTGTGTGAAGGCCAGTCCATTACAGAGATGTTATTGTGGTGTAACCACTCCGCCACAGGCCGCGCAGTATGAACAGGTGCTCCATCGTGGTGTAAGGTGCAATCGCCATCCCCGAATTGCTCTTCTACAGTGGGAAGCAAGAAGGTGTTTAATACATCAATGTCGGCCTGTGCTGTGATAGTGCCACGCAAAATAACAAGGGGTGCAAGCCCCCTCCATGAAAAACACCACCACACCATAACACCACCGCCTCCGAATTTTACTGCTGGCACTACACACGCTGGCAGATGACGTTCACCGGGCATTCGCCATACCCACACCCTGCCATCGGATCGCCACATTGTGTACCGTGATTCGTCACTCCACACAAAGTTTTTCCACTGTTCAATCGTCCAATGTTTACGCTCCTTACACCAAGCGAGGCGTCGTTTGGCATCGACCTGCGTGATGTGTGGGACCCAATCACCTGACCACGTTCCAAGTCTGTGAGTTCTGCGGAGCGCCCCATTCTGCTCTCTCACGATGTCTAATGTTTACTGAGGTCGCTGATATGGAGGACCTGGCAGTAGGGGGCAGCACAGTGCACCGAATATGAAAAATGGATGTTTTTCGGGGTGTCTGAGTACTTTTGATCACATAGTGTATGTCATCAGTGGTGGAAATAAAAACTTAAGAACTTTTGGTAGTCCATGAAAAATTTGAGTCACCGGATATTACACGCTGAAATACTAGTATGTGTTCCCATCCAGAACAACCACCGCTCCACTTTTGTTAAGAATGCCTTGTTTTGTTGCAAATTTTGCTTTGTTTTTTTGGGCCCCAGACAGAAGAGGATCCTTATCAGGCCATTCCTGACTTTGGCTCAATAAAACACCAAAAATCTGCAACAAAATCCGCTGCATTTCCACAATGTGGGGCCTCAGCCTGAGAGAGATTCTTTATTGGTTTCATAGGTTGATAAATCTCTCTGACGCTGTGAGTTCTGTTCCATGAGCCTTGGCCGCTCTATGGGCGAGATGTAACCCCTGCCCTGGCGGAGACTGCGCAGCATCTGGGAATAGGTCTATCCCTTCTCATAAATGAGCTGGACCTTTCTCCAGATCGTGCGCCTGGACCGACATTTAAGCCAGATCATAAGGGGTGACATTGGCAGCATTATTAGGGTCATTGTAGTGTTGTCAGGGCACTAAGGCTGGCTCCCTTATGGGACATGTGGCGTTACTGGGTGCCATTACAGTTCAGGTAGGAGTCTAATGTATAAGTGGCAAAGATCACATGCCCCGTCTGGTGTTGGTACCTTTGCGTTAGGGCAGGGCTGGGGTGCCATTCCAGGTGCTCTCCTCATACATGCCCCTTCTGGTGTTGGCACCTTGGGGTCAGTGCAGGTTGTGTCGCCATTACAGGTGCCCTCCTCACATATGTCCAGTCTGGTGTTGTTGCCTCCTCACATATGCCCAGCTGGTGTTGTTGCCCCCCTCATGCCTGGTGTTGTTGCCCCCCTCATGCCTGGTGTTGTTGCCCCCCTCATGCCTGGTGTTGTTACCCTCCTCATGCCTGGTGTTGTTACCCTCCTCATGCCTGGTGTTGTTGCCCCCCTCATGCCTGGTGTTGTTGCCCCCTCATGCCTGGTGTTGTTGCCCCCCTCATGCCTGGTGTTGTTACCCTCCTCATGCCTGGTGTTGTTACCCTCCTCATGCCTGGTGTTGTTGCCCCCCTCATGCCTGGTGTTGTTACCCTCCTCATGCCTGGTGTTGTTGCCCCCTCATGCCTGGTGTTGTTGCCCCCTCATGCCCAGCCTGGTGTTGTTGCCCCCTCATGCCCAGCCTGGTGTTGTTGCCCTCCTCTTGCCTGGTGTTGTTGCCCTCCTCATGCCTGGTGTTGTTACCCTCCTCATGCCCAGCCTGGTGTTGTTGCCCTCCTCTTGCCTGGTGTTGTTGCCCCCTCATGCCCAGCCTGGTGTTGTTGCCCTCCTCTTGCCTGGTGTTGTTGCCCTCCTCTTGCCTGGTGTTGTTGCCCTCCTCATGCCTGGTGTTGTTACCCTCCTCTTGCCCAGCCTGGTGTTGTTGCCCCCTCATGCCTGGTGTTGTTGCCCCCCTCATGCCTGGTGTTGTTGCCCTCCTCATGCCTGGTGTTGTTACCCTCCTCATGCCCAGCCTGGTGTTGTTGCCCTCCTCTTGCCTGGTGTTGTTGCCCCCTCATGCCCAGCCTGGTGTTGTTGCCCTCCTCTTGCCTGGTGTTGTTGCCCTCCTCTTGCCTGGTGTTGTTGCCCCCCTCATGCCTGGTGTTGTTGCCCCCTCATGCCTGGTGTTGTTACCCTCCTCATGCCTGGTGTTGTTACCCTCCTCTTGCCCAGCCTGGTGTTGTTGCCCCCTCATGCCTGGTGTTGTTGCCCCCCTCATGCCTGGTGTTGTTGCCCTCCTCATGCCTGGTGTTGTTACCCTCCTCATGCCCAGCCTGGTGTTGTTGCCCTCCTCTTGCCTGGTGTTGTTGCCCCCTCATGCCCAGCCTGGTGTTGTTGCCCTCCTCTTGCCTGGTGTTGTTGCCCTCCTCTTGCCTGGTGTTGTTGCCCCCCTCATGCCTGGTGTTGTTGCCCCCTCATGCCTGGTGTTGTTACCCTCCTCATGCCTGGTGTTGTTACCCTCCTCTTGCCCAGCCTGGTGTTGTTGCCCCCTCATGCCTGGTGTTGTTGCCCCCCTCATGCCTGGTGTTGTTGCCCTCCTCATGCCTGGTGTTGTTACCCTCCTCATGCCCAGCCTGGTGTTGTTGCCCTCCTCTTGCCTGGTGTTGTTGCCCCCTCATGCCCAGCCTGGTGTTGTTGCCCTCCTCTTGCCTGGTGTTGTTGCCCTCCTCTTGCCTGGTGTTGTTGCCCCCCTCATGCCTGGTGTTGTTGCCCCCTCATGCCTGGTGTTGTTACCCTCCTCATGCCTGGTGTTGTTACCCTCCTCTTGCCCAGCCTGGTGTTGTTGCCCCCTCATGCCTGGTGTTGTTGCCCCCCTCATGCCTGGTGTTGTTACCCTCCTCTTGCCCAGCCTGGTGTTGTTGCCCCCTCATGCCTGGTGTTGTTGCCCCCCTCATGCCTGGTGTTGTTACCCTCCTCTTGCCCAGCCTGGTGTTGTTACCCTCCTCATGCCCAGCCTGTATCAGCACACACCGCTCCCTCTCCTGTAGCAGCAGCCACTTGTCCTCCTCTGCCGGCTCCTCCTCCGCCATCACCGCCTCCCTCTTCTCAGCTTTTCCAGTCTGCCAGCTCAGCCTCGGCTTCTTCCTTGTGGTGAGATCCCGAGCGGAGCCAGGCTCAGAGCTGCCCTCAGTCTCCCTGTGCCGCAGCCTTCCTCCTCCTCCTCCTCCTCCTCCTGCCGGGCTCCAGCTGATCCCTCCTGCACCTCTGTACACGGGCTGCTCTGCAAAATGGCGGGGTCCCTGGTAGAAAGGGAAACGATGGTAAGTGACATCTGAGGGGGGCGAAGAACAAGATGGGGGGTGACAGGTATGGACGCGACGTGTAGGGGGTGGGCCCTGCCTGGAGCCTGACGTGCCGGCTACACCGAGCTGTCACCCCGCTCATCTGCTGCCCGAAGCCCTGACAGGACATGTAGGTATGGAGATATGTAACATGTGACATCCAAACCAGAGACCTGACTGAGCATGTATGTATGGAGATATGTGTGTGCAACATGTGACATGTATGTCCAGACCAGGGACCTGTAATCACTGAAGGAATCAGCTATGACTGGACATGTATGTATGGAGATATGTGTATGTATATGTCTTGTGACATCTATGTCCTATTCCTTTACACGGCACATACATCTATCACAGTAAGCCCTGGTTCACACACATGTAACATTGACGTGTTTTCTATCACGCTAACCTATATGTCAGATTTCAGCACAATTTTGCATGTAATATATTCAGTAATATCGTATTTACTATGAGGCCTCGAGCCTGACCGGCGTCCTCGCATGCACTCGCACAATGTGACGGCTTTTATATATTTTATTATTGGAAATTGTAAAGTCATGGCAAGAACAGTTCCCCCTGTCATGAGCGACATCTGTCCCTGTTTGGCCTCATTCACACATTGCTCTTGTGCCGCTGTTTTGGCCCCGATTTGGAGACTAAAGTGGTGACCTGACCACAACTTGTGACTGAGCCCTGTAAATAAGGAGGGGGTGCGCCGAAAGGTTGTAATGGAAAAATTGGCACATTGATGGCATTTATTTACCAACTTTTACCAAATCCTTTGATTTTTCAGATTTTTTTTTTGGTCTCTTCACATTGTACCTGCAGTGTACACCTATCATATACACTGTTTTATATGGGCACCTACATGGGCACCTATGGGCAGCCGATGACACTGGACACTGACATTGTCATTGGCCTCATGGGGAGTAGACGGGGCTTTTCAGGTTCTCTCTTGTTCACCAATTTTCTGGGAAGAAATGCTGCAATGTCTTCTCCTAGAGATTGACATTCAAGCAGTCGTCCTGGTGAGGCAATGCTTGCCAAGATCTTAAAGAAACACAAAATACTTGGGCTCTTCTTCCGGTCTCCGCTGCCTGCAGTTATTTGTCCCAGAACTTTACTATGCTGAGAATGTCGCTTATTTGCTGCTGTTTACAGATCTGCGTCTTTGTCGGCTTCTTCTAGACGTTCTTGTACTTATGGTCAGTGGCAGAATGGCGTTGCAGGGGGATCACACGGTCAGGGAGATTTTGCAGGATTTAGTAAATTTAGAATTTTTAGACAAAATGGATCATACAAAAAAGTGACAGCAATTCCCTGGAGGAGCCCAAATACTTAGAGCAGCTTGGAGAGTGTGAGCGTCCAGAGATTACGTGAATGGTCATTTGGTCGCACGGGGAGTCAGGAGATGTTGAAATTTTATAGCTTGCAAATTGTTAAAGTGCTGCCCTTTAAGTGTGCATTCACGTGGGTGAGATTTGTTGCGGGGATCTTAAAGGGAGTGAGTGCACAGCACTGTCTAGAGGGCAGGGAGAGGGGTGTAAAGATGGCAGGAGGTACCTGTGTGTGTCGTGACCGAAAAATGTAAGTTATTACGCCCCTAGTAGTGTGACCGCTAGTGCCCAGGGGCGGCCTCTTCATGTGCAGTGTCCAGAGCTCTCTGGGCTTAATCTTACCCTCCATCTGATCTGGAGACCACCAGAGCCTTCACGTAGAGAGGGGGGAAGATCTGGGAATACCTAATGCAGAGATCCCAGAAAGGAGCTGCCTCCTGGAGACTTGTGATTGCAGCTCTGAGGGAAATCCTGCACACCCATGCTCATGTCCCAGGCGTCGTTACCCTGCACTCCCAAGGTGCCTTCAAAAGCGTATAAAAGTCCCTGCACACGTTTCAGAACCAACTACATTCGGATGTCTTCAGAACTTTGCAGATTTTCTGCACTCAGTATGGGATATGTGAACACAGGCTTAGGCTTGGTCCACACACTGCAGTCCAGGGCTGTCGAGCCGGAGTCGGGCTAATTTTGGGTGGAACCGGAGTCGGCTTCACAATAAAATGATTAATTATTTTTAATTATATTCTACACATATTAATATTGTATAATTAGATACATTGTTTGTTACTGGCATAGAATCATTAGATTTTTATTAGATTAGAGGAGCTTTACAGCGTCTGTCTGACACATATGGAGGAGTCGGAGTCAGGCTGAAGAAGAATAAGAGGAGTCGGTGGTTTGGCCATGGTGCTGAAATAGCCGGGGTGCTGCCATAAACACTGGGCTGTTGGTAGTTCTTATCCCATCCCCCCATTTGTTGAGTCTGACTCTTTCATAAATGGTGACGGCCATGGTCAGTCAGAAGCAGTAAAAATCCTCTAATTCCCCCCCAAAAAAAAAAATAAAAAAAATCCAGTGATGGAATCCTATGGAAGTAAGTGAGTAATAATTGTATCACTTTATTTAGAAGTTGGAAAGGGTAACTTTTCTCACCCCAAATTAGCCCTGACTACTTGACCCCGACCCATAGCCCTGCACAATAGGCATGAAACGATTTCTTACACATATTTGCCGCTTTAGGCCAGGGCTCCACATTGCTAAAGCGCTGCGTCTTACACTACCTGCAAAGTCTTTGGGTCACTACGTGGATTCTTAGCTTTACTCCAAAGTACATGAGCTGTTGATATGTAAGAAGAAAATCCACTCTCCAGCTCCATAGCTAATGACAGACTTGTATAATCGAGGATTCATTGATACCGGAGCCCCAGGATCTTCTTCCTGTGAGTTATACAAAGCTGTGTAATATTATACAGGAGCACAAGGACAAATTCACATGTGGCAGATCTCTTGCACAGATTTCTGCAGGACAGAAGGTATGCCATACATCTGACCGGGGCTCTCAGTCCTGGAACTTGCACGACCATCACCCCAGGTATGTCTTGGTGTGAAGCCCGTGGATTCCTGCACACCCCATTCAGATGCATTGGACATTTGCCTTGTGTGAATTCACCCTGAAGCAAAGCCAGTTATACTTGTGAGACAGGACAACGCTGCCCTATATACCTGCAGGAATATATTGTGATGGGACTTTTACCAGTCCCTGTTTTCACACGACATGAGACGCCATATTGAGGTAGTTTGGCGTCTGCACCTCCTGTTAATTATACTGTAGTAATTAAATCAGTTTCCCCCCCCCCCCCCGGGCCCTGGATCCCAGAAATACATCAATAATTAAAGTGCTCTGATTAGTACAACAGGGAATGGATTTGCATCATCTGCGGTATCCTATATTCCTATATATGTAAGGAGGCCTCGGACTGGGAGCAGTGTGCAGGGTGCCATAGTACTTGGTGACACCCCAACCCCTACAGACGACAGCTCTTGTTTGTGTCGGTAGAAGGCGCTGGATTTATGGAAGGTTTCCGTCTTTAATACTGTATCCATGCATTATAGTATTAGGGTATGTTCACAGAAATTTGGAGCTGATTTGGCGGTGGATCTAAATTCCGGCTGGTATCGGTCGCCCATTTTTTGCAAATTGAAGCAGCACCGCACGCTTGTTTTTTTCAGGACACTCCTGCTCGGTCTTGCCACGGATTCTGTGGATGTGCATTGTGTGTTATATAATTACTAATACGGTAGAATTAATTTCATGCATAGACTGTGACAGATTTATTTTCATGGGCTTTTATCCTGAATCAGCTTCTGCCTGATCACGACTGTTGGATTCTGGAAGGAGTTGGATTCTGGAAACATAGAGTCGGAGTTGGTGGTTTGGCCTAATGACTCTACAGCTCGGCTGCCGTCATCTCAAGGGTTGGGTTACCATAGCTTAGCTGTGGAGGTGGTCGGCCAGACTCCTGTTTTTTGTATTGAGACAGGGTGTTGGAGTTGATGGTTTTGGCTTGGCCAGCTACAAAGCGTCAAAGAATAATTTTTTGCACCAAATATTCCCTGTATTAAGGGGTTGTCTTGACGGGGTAACCTCCTTAAGGGTGCATTCATGTCATTTAACAGATGCAAATAATGGATGGCCATTCATTTACATAGAGTTTACTTGCTAATCCGGCCACTGACCACGAGGACAAGGGTTCCCTTATCTGAATGAGGGGGCAAATGGAGATTGCACCTCGATGCTCCCTTCATTTACTATTGGGCTGCCAGAGATAGCTGAACGCTGGACTCAATTGTCTTTGACAGTCTTATAGATATAAATGGAGGAGCTGTCCAATCGTTTGGCGGTACAAAAGACTGATAGTCCTGTGATCCGTGCAGGTCCGGTTATTCCCTGTTATTTTGTGAGGACTGTGAAGTGACTGGAATACCCTTTTAGAAAGTAGGCGTACATTTCCGAATCTGTGGACAAGATGTCCAAGAACCAGCAATTCCCAGAAGCCGAGCTCAGAATCTCAGTGGTTGCAAGGTTCATGGAAGCAACGGCGGAATGGGAAGGGGCTCGTAAATACAGTATAGATAAGATACCAGGGTCTGTGAGTAGTATACGGAGGTGGTCACAAGAAGACAGAAAGGTCTATGGCACTTCTTACAGTGTCCTTTAGAGATCAGAGGAATTGTGACCAGCATTCGCCAGGAGATATCGGAGCTCTCTCATGACTTGTTTGAGGGATTTAACGCTTTCTGAATTGAAAGAAGCTTACTGTATAAGCCGGTCAGGGCTGCTCGGCTACGGTCCCACTGTTTAGCCTCAAAGCTATGGGCAGATCAGCACCTCTATGGATGCCGTGTTCTCTCCGCAGCCTGAGGAAACATGGCAGAGTAAGTCACGGCCGCTGCTATGGATAGCGCCATTGTGTATCTGATCCTACAGTATGGCGGCTTCTCTTGTCATAGAGATATTTCGGCGCATGTTCCTACACGTCTTCCATATGGTATTGTATTATTATACCTGACAACTTTCAAAGGACCCAAAGGGCTCATCACACGGGCACAGAGGGGGCAGATTTTGGCGCTGAATCCTCCAGAAAATCCGCCCGCTCACAATAGAGGACTGTGCAGATCACTAGCGCTCTTTTTTCCGTGAGTGGTTTTCCTAGTCCGTGAGCGAGCTGCCCTTTCTTCAGCTCGTGGCGTACGCCTCGGGCCAGCACCCTCCGGACTAGGCCCATTCATTTGGGCCTACTCTGGAGTGGGAAGCCGCGACAGTCGCTGCAGGCGCATTTTGGTCCTATTCTGACGTGGCTTCCCGCGCCAAAATCAGGACCAAAATACACGGTCCCTAGCCCCGTGTGAACGGGGCCAAAGAATAACAAAATCCATGATACTTGTAGCACGCCATGTCAAATTTATTTATAATAAGGAAAGCCTCTAACCCTGCCCGTGTCTGCACTCTAGTGAGGTGCAGAGGCGACTCTATCAACTGACCAACATGACTGAGAGCTGACAGATTGCTAAAAGCTGTCTCTATATAGTTAAACCCCTGCTTTACACTGCTAACCCCTCCCCTAAACAGGTCGCCCTCTTCCTTTTAAGCCGTCGCTATAATATAATCACCCCAGGTGTGATAACATAGGTCATAGTGTCCGCCTAAAATCGCTGGATGAAAAGGTCCTACATGTGCAAACTTTTCATCTGGAGCTTTCACTTAAAAACAATGGACACAACCGACTGATCTCGTTATAGTCAATGGGGTCCATCAGGCTCCGGTCATGTCTGCAATTTTAGATCAGAACAACAGACATTCAGTGTGAACCTATCATAAGATGCACCGTTACAGTATGCAAACTGTGCAGCCTCTGTAAAGTCGCTGAGGCCTTGGCCTAGACCTTGTTATATAGGGGGCTGTGCAGACATTGCTGGATTGGGGATGTTGTAGAGCACTGGGTCTGACGCCTGCCACGCAATTCATTTCTATATGGAGGACGCCGCCATGTTCAGCACCTGCCGAGGTCACCAGGACTGAGATTTCACAAAGCCTCGTCCCAAGGATAAGTTATCAATCTCTATATACAAAATCCTCCTTGTCTGAACCCCAGTGCAATACATATAACAGTGGTGTAATGATGTCATACTCTATGAATGATGTCATACTCTATGAGGGCGGCCATTATTACATAGGCTACATGTCCATATACAAACGGAATCTCCTCTTCAGTCCAGGCTATGATGTGATTCATCCTGATGTCACAATCAATTTGCTGAATGAAATCGGCTTATGTCCTATAGAGCGAACTGTCAGGAGACGAAAACCGTGTCCGAGGTTCTGCGGCGGTTACAGCTGCTTCTATAGACGCTAAATGGATTAGTGAACCGTCTTATGAAATATGGCACAAATCTCTTTTATAGAATTGACATTCGCTATTCGGAGAGTTCCCTCAGTGACCACCAGTGCACATACAATTCATAGTCCTTTATTTGGCCTATGTGTCAGGACCTGCACAAATGTTCCGTTCCAAATGACGGGTGCACTCACCGCCGGGCGCCCTCTGTTACTGCCCAGGATCTGAAAACCCTTTAGATGCTGCAGACAATGGCAGCATTTAAATGGTATTGGAGGTAGGGAGCACCCAATGGAGGGCATTGGCACCCCTGCGATCGTATGGGGCAGATTCTGTTATGTGGGAGCCTCATAAAGACCCCCTAGGGTCTGCCTTCAGTGTAACCCTAACCCTAAAATAAGTTATAACTGTAAAATATTAATTTCCCCATGTGAAAATATCTAGTTAATACAATTAAAGAAATATACATAATAGGTATTTTGCATTGCAAAAATTCACAAATATAATTGAGATGAGGCTCGGGGTCATGAGGATAGTCCTTGGAGACTCCACTGCAACAGAGAGTAAAGTCCTGCATGGAATACATTCTCTGCCGGTTACAGTATAAAAGCGGTGCAAACCTGGTGGACATCCAGCAGACACCATTATAGTCTATAGGGTCCAACATATTTTTAGCGGACGGGCTTGTCATTGTTCAGGTTCTGTGGTGGAGCAGGATGACAGATAGCGCGGGTGTGAACTGAGCCTGACAAAGATTTTATATCCACTCCCCAGGTCTCCTCAGGTCAGTTTTTGTGTTTAATGCTTTTCCATAGATCCGCAGTTATAAAATCTCATCCACTTTGCTGCTATTTTAGATGCTGCCGATTTTATGCTCCCAAATCCAGATGGAAATCCTGCAGCATATCCAGTACATGTGAACCTAGCCTAAGAAAATTGCTGTAAAAGAGTGTGCGGCGTACGTCTTGCTTTTCTCCCTGCTGCAAAGCGGCTCCTGATTTGTTCTTGCGTTCTAAGCTTTCACTTACAAGTTCCAGTGACATTTCTCTTACAGAGCGCTCGGGATCCCAGTGTACGACATAGTGTCACTTACTTTCTTCAGGGATCAGATTGCAAGTGCTGTAATCTACTGGAACAGGTGCAAAGGTGGCGATGCCGCTTATCATTCCTGGAGCCGGTCTCCAAGGCGAGCATAATATTGAAGGTCAAACAGGAAAAAAATGCAAGCACCTTTATGTCTTTGCTGTGTGCAGGCTGGATAATATTGACTATTCTACTAGATATAGATTATAAATATATCATATGATCTCTTTGCAGCAGCTGGACAGCAGACGCTTAAGCAGTCCGTTAGGGTCACCGGTACAAGCCGAAGTTTTCTTTCCACGACTGGTAAGTCAATGTTGTTTTATATAATAATTGTCCTTACATAAGATATCCATCATATAGATCAGAACAATGAACAATGTTTGTCAATTACATTCGGTAATTATGATATTTATTTACATAGTATAGCCCCACCTGGTGGTCGCACTGTATAGCAATGTGCACGTCCATCTAATGAGCTAAGGTGCACAATGTGGGGCCCCGACCTTCAAGTCACTTATATGTCTCAAAATTTGTGACAAAGGCAGCAGCATGCACCAGACACTGAGTGGCTCGGGCTCAGGATGGTAAATCTGCCGGTGCTTATAGTAATGACTCACTGGACTAAATGCAAAGTAAATTGTGAGCGTGCTAAGATCAGAAGAATATGTAATGCAGCATGAATCCCGTACATGGGGAGACAAATTACATTCTGCAAATCTGCATTTACTTCAAAAACAGGTTATGGTTTATTATTAAAAAAATAATATACTTTTGTGTTGCCTATGGCAGATACAGAGAGTTCACCTGCTATAGTGCAAATTGGAAATTGTAATACAGAACATATTGCTATAGTGTGTTGTGTCCTGAAATGTGAGGGTAAGATGTAGAAACCGAGTATATAGCACACTGTAATGAATAAAGGGAGCCTGTCAGCAGGAGAAGGGGTATCAGAATGATCCCTACCCGCTGCCCCCTCCCCCGTTACTGAGGGACATCTCCCACTTAGTTGTGGCTGTGACTTCTGATTTCTCTTGCATGCGGGTTTTTTCTACTCTCTGTGTACATGGGCACATTACGTACGCACTACGCACATTCATTGATGTCAAGGATCAGCTTTATGTATATACATCAGCTCAACCTGTCCAAACCAAATATCCTGCCTAAAGTCTACGTCCATCTTTGCAGCCATGTTATTCTCACATCAATGCATCTAAAATAAACCATAATGCAACATTGCAAATAATATAGATTAAAAATCTCTTACTTCTCTGTGTATACAGCTCCTAGGCAGAGCTGCAGTATGTGACGTCGTAGTCGTAGTCTCCAAACATCCCCGTCCAGTCGGATCCTGTAGTCATAATCCACCTCTCCTTCCCCTTCTTTTTCTTGTTAATATATATATATGTGTGTGTGTATGTATATATCCCATCCTATCCTATTAATATGTTTGTTCCTCAATCACGCAAAAACGGCTGAACGGATTTACATAGATTGGAACCCCGATTAGAACATAGGCTACTTTTTATCCCGGTAAATGACGTCACTACACGACCGCAGTGAAGGAATTTAGGTTCACACAACATTAAAGGACCTGTGATGACGTAATCACAGGTCCTTGAGCCATTCTCAGATAGGATCATGCTAGGCAGTGGGCGGAGCTACATGCTATTTTGTGGGAGGAGCTATATAGAATGAAGCTGGACAGTGTAAAAGCTGAAGAAAATGGAGTCTTGTAGAAGATCAGGAAACTACAGAACATGCAGGCTGTGTGTGCGCAAGAGGAGTATATCGGGTGTAGGGTTTCAGTGAGTACAACGGGGAATGTGTTGTTCTGCCTCTGATGGGGGAGGGGGGAGAACTTTGGCACATTTCAGCAACATCCATTCAGCCCTTTGTAACACAGAAGCTGCTCAGACAGTCACATAACAAAACCCCTGTACTCACAATTGCCCGATGTAGCAGAGTTTAGGCAGCGCTGTAGCACACCTCTATAGGCTCTCCGTATACAAACATGTACATACAGCTGGGTATCCTACACGTATGCAGCGATGTAGCAGAGCCAAGACGTGGGAGCAGGCTTATCGAACTGTGGCACATCTCAGCAACATCCATTCAGCCCTTTTTAACACAGAAGCTGCTCAGACACTGACACAAGAACACCCCTATAATCCAAATGGCCAGATGTAGCAGAGCTTAGGCAGCGCTGTAGCACAGCTGAGTACGCTCTCCATATGCAGAGATGTACATACAACTGAGTATGCTGCGCATATGCAGAGATGTAGCAGAGCCGAGACGTGGGAGCAGGCGGATCATCCACAACAGCAATTGGCTAAATATAAGCGGCTCAGCGCCAACACCAACCTGCAGAGGAAGTCGTGTGAATATGCTAGTATATATATATATATATATATATATATATATATATACTGAATATTATATATCCATTAAGTTATCAAAGATGGAAAAGGCAGAAGGGTTTGTGACTTTAGCATCCGACTACGCAAGGCTTCTTTGTAGTCTCTAACTATAGAAACATCTGAGAATACATAAGATACAAAACCATATGGGATCTTTACTACAGACCATGTGAACAAATGCTGCATTTTTTATTATTATTTTTTATGCATTGAAACAAAAAAACTTATTTTAGTGGTTTACATAGTCCGTAAGGAGACCTGAGCATTTATTTTGTTTATCTAACTCCGTTCAGCCATTCCATAGATATAAGCCCTGTTAGTGTTGATACAAATTAGGATGCACTAGCCAAGTGGGCGGTAACACTGCATGACATACAACACACAGAGACCCCCAGAGAAACCCCAGTGTTCCCGCCCACTTGACCAGTATATCCTAATTGGCATCAACACTAAAAGGGCTTATATCTTTGGAATAGCTGAACAGATCTGGATAAACAGGGTGACAGCGCCGATCAGATGATGGATGTCATTGAGCTTTTGGTGACGTGTCTTCTTTAAGGTGTGTTTAAAGGGATATTTTTGCTCTGATCTCGGTGTTGGTAATTATACTGTGTGTAAATGGGGACAATTATGGGATCCAGAAAATGATTCAACTGCTGCAAATACTCCCTGTGATGATCGGCGTCACCGCTACAGCTTTCTATAGTAAGAAATAGCTGCCATCTTGGTATAGACTCCAGTGAGTATATACATCCAGGTAAGGGGTGTCAGAGTTCACGACCTCGTCCTATAGGGTCAGTGTTACCTATTATTACAGGACTGGATCCTATAACACCTACACACAGGCCGCAGCGTCTCTACATCTATGTGCTCGTAAAAAGATGAAACCTTCAGTAGCAGAAGATGTAGATGTATAATTATACCTGTACACTGATCATTATACCGCGCGCTGGTTATTCCGGAATAGCCCCTGTAATCAGTATATACATAGCGCACTGCCCTCCTATAGTGACAGGACTCTGTGTACCTTCCTATACTACACTCTGATGCATCAGGATCTGTTTGTCACCCTAAAAGCTTGTTCACACTTGTGGTTTAATAGGATAAGAATTGGTGTAACTGATACCCCAGAGCCCGAACATTGCAGAGTCCACCAACATGAGGCTCTATAACCCCCAACATGATCCCTGTACTGTGACATCACTGTGTGTATTATCCTGTACTGTGACATCACTGTGTGTATTATCCTGTACTGTGACATCACTGTGTGTATTATCCTGTACTGTGACATCACTGTGTGTATTATCCTGTACTGTGACATCACTGTGTGTATTATCCCTGTACTGTGACATCACTGTGTGTATTATCCCTGTACTGTGACATCACTGTGTGTATTATCCTGTACTGTGACATCACTGTGTGTATTATCCTGTACTGTGACATCACTGTGTGTATTATCCTGTACTGTGACAGCACTGTGTGTATTATCCTGTACTGTGACATCACTGTGTGTATTATCCTGTACTGTGACATCACTGTGTGTATTATCCCTGTACTGTGACATCACTGTGTGTATTATCCCTGTACTGTGACATCACTGTGTGTATTATCCTGTACTGTGACATCACTGTGTGTATTATCCTGTACTGTGACATCACTGTGTGTATTATCTCTGTACTGTGACATCACTGTGTGTATTATCCTGTACTGTGACATCACTGTGTGTATTATCCCTGTACTGTGACATCACTGTGTGTATTATCCTGTACTGTGACATCACTGTGTGTATTATCCTGTACTGTGACATCACTGTGTGTATTATCCTGTACTGTGACATCACTGTGTGTATTATCCTGTACTGTGACATCACTGTGTGTATTATCCCTGTACTGTGACATCACTGTGTGTATTATCCCTGTACTGTGACATCACTGTGTGTATTATCCTGTACTGTGACATCACTGTGTGTATTATCCTGTACTGTGACATCACTGTGTGTATTATCTCTGTACTGTGACATCACTGTGTGTATTATCCTGTACTGTGACATCACTGTGTGTATTATCCCTGTACTGTGACATCACTGTGTGTATTATCCTGTACTGTGACATCACTGTGTGTATTATCCTGTACTGTGACATCACTGTGTGTATTATCCTGTACTGTGACAGCACTGTGTGTATTGTCCTGTACTGTGACATCACTGTGTGTATTATCTCTGTATTGTGACATCACTGTGTGTATTATCTCTGTACTGTGACATCACTGTGTGTATTATCTCTGTATTGTGACATCACTGTGTGTATTATCTCTGTACTGTGACATCACTGTGTGTATTATCCTGTACTGTGACATCACTGTGTGTATTATCTCTGTACTGTGACATCACTGTGTGTATTATCCTGTACTGTGACATCACTGTGTGTATTATCCTGTACTGTGACATCACTGTGTGTATTATCCTGTACTGTGACATCACTGTGTGTATTATCCTGTACTGTGACATCACTGTGTGTATTATCCTGTACTGTGACATCACTGTGTGTATTATCCTGTACTGTGACATCACTGTGTGTATTATCCCTGTACTGTGACATCACTGTGTGTATTATCCTGTACTGTGACATCACTGTGTGTATTATCTCTGTACTGTGACATCACTGTGTGTATTATCTCTGTACTGTGACATCACTGTGTGTATTATCCCTGTACTGTGACATCACTGTGTGTATTATCCTGTACTGTGACATCACTGTGTGTATTATCTCTGTACTGTGACATCACTGTGTGTATTATCCTGTACTGTGACATCACTGTGTGTATTATCCTGTACTGTGACATCACTGTGTGTATTATCTCTGTACTGTGACATCACTGTGTGTATTATCCTGTACTGTGACATCACTGTGTGTATTATCTCTGTACTGTGACATCACTGTGTGTATTATCCCTGTACTGTGACATCACTGTGTGTATTATCCTGTACTGTGACATCACTGTGTGTATTATCTCTGTACTGTGACATCACTGTGTGTATTATCCTGTACTGTGACATCACTGTGTGTATTATCTCTGTACTGTGACATCACTGTGTGTATTATCCTGTACTGTGACATCACTGTGTGTATTATCCTGTACTGTGACATCACTGTGTGTATTATCTCTGTACTGTGACATCACTGTGTGTATTATCCTGTACTGTGACATCACTGTGTGTATTATCTCTGTACTGTGACATCACTGTGTGTATTATCCCTGTACTGTGACATCACTGTGTGTATTATCCTGTACTGTGACATCACTGTGTGTATTATCCTGTACTGTGACATCACTGTGTGTATTATCCTGTACTGTGACAGCACTGTGTGTATTGTCCTGTACTGTGACATCACTGTGTGTATTATCCTGTACTGTGACATCACTGTGTGTATTATCTCTGTATTGTGACATCACTGTGTGTATTATCTCTGTACTGTGACATCACTGTGTGTATTATCCTGTACTGTGACATCACTGTGTGTATTATCCTGTACTGTGACATCACTGTGTGTATTATCTCTGTACTGTGACATCACTGTGTGTATTATCCTGTACTGTGACATCACTGTGTGTATTATCCCTGTACTGTGACATCATTGTGTGTATTATCCTGTACTGTGACATCACTGTGTGTATTATCCTGTACTGTGACATCACTGTGTGTATTATCTCTGTACTGTGACATCACTGTGTGTATTATCCTGTACTGTGACATCACTGTATGTATTATCCTGTACTGTGACATCACTGTGTGTATTATCTCTGTACTGTGACATCACTGTGTGTATTATCCTGTACTGTGACATCACTGTGTGTATTATCCTGTACTGTGACATCACTGTGTGTATTATCCTGTACTGTGACATCACTGTGTGTATTATCTCTGTACTGTGACATCACTGTGTGTATTATCTCTGTACTGTGACATCACTGTGTGTATTATCCTGTACTGTGACATCACTGTGTGTATTATCCTGTACTGTGACATCACTGTGTGTATTATCCTGTACTGTGACATCACTGTGTGTATTATCCCTGTACTGTGACATCACTGTGTGTATTATCCTGTACTGTGACAGCACTGTGTGTATTGTCCTGTACTGTGACATCACTGTGTGTATTATCCTGTACTGTGACATCACTGTGTGTATTATCTCTGTACTGTGACATCACTGTGTGTATTATCCTGTACTGTGACATCACTGTGTGTATTATCTCTGTACTGTGACATCACTGTGTGTATTATCCTGTACTGTGACATCACTGTGTGTATTATCCTGTACTGTGACATCACTGTGTGTATTATCCTGTACTGTGACATCACTGTGTGTATTATCTCTGTACTGTGACATCACTGTGTGTATTATCCTGTACTGTGACATCACTGTGTGTATTATCCTGTACTGTGACATCACTGTGTGTATTATCCTGTACTGTGACATCACTGTGTGTATTATCCTGTACTGTGACATCACTGTGTGTATTATCCTGTACTGTGACATCACTGTGTGTATTATCCTGTACTGTGACATCACTGTGTGTATTATCTCTGTACTGTGACATCACTGTGTGTATTATCTCTGTACTGTGACATCACTGTGTGTATTATCCTGTACTGTGACATCACTGTGTGTATTATCCTGTACTGTGACATCACTGTGTGTATTATCCTGTACTGTGACATCACTGTGTGTATTATCCCTGTACTGTGACATCACTGTGTGTATTATCCTGTACTGTGACATCACTGTGTGTATTATCTCTGTACTGTGACATCACTGTGTGTATTATCTCTGTACTGTGACATCACTGTGTGTATTATCCTGTACTGTGACATCACTGTGTGTATTATCTCTGTACTGTGACATCACTGTGTGTATTATCCTGTACTGTGACATCACTGTGTGTATTATCCTGTACTGTGACATCACTGTGTGTATTATCTCTGTACTGTGACATCACTGTGTGTATTATCCTGTACTGTGACATCACTGTGTGTATTATCCTGTACTGTGACATCACTGTGTGTATTATCTCTGTACTGTGACATCACTGTGTGTATTATCCTGTACTGTGACATCACTGTGTGTATTATCCTGTACTGTGACATCACTGTGTGTATTATCCTGTACTGTGACATCACTGTGTGTATTATCCCTGTACTGTGACATCACTGTGTGTATTATCCTGTACTGTGACATCACTGTGTGTATTATCCTGTACTGTGACATCACTGTGTGTATTATCCTGTACTGTGACATCACTGTGTGTATTATCCTGTACTGTGACATCACTGTGTGTATTATCCTGTACTGTGACATCACTGTGTGTATTATCTCTGTACTGTGACATCACTGTGTGTATTATCCTGTACTGTGACATCACTGTGTGTATTATCCTGTACTGTGACATCACTGTGTGTATTATCCTGTACTGTGACATCACTGTGTGTATTATCTCTGTACTGTGACATCACTGTGTGTATTATCCTGTACTGTGACATCACTGTGTGTATTATCCTGTACTGTGACATCACTGTGTGTATTATCCTGTACTGTGACATCACTGTGTGTATTATCCTGTACTGTGACATCACTGTGTGTATTATCCTGTACTGTGACATCACTGTGTGTATTATCCTGTACTGTGACATCACTGTGTGTATTATCCTGTACTGTGACATCACTGTGTGTATTATCCTGTACTGTGACATCACTGTGTGTATTATCCTGTACTGTGACATCACTGTGTGTATTATCTCTGTACTGTGACATCACTGTGTGTATTATCCTGTACTGTGACATCACTGTGTGTATTATCTCTGTACTGTGACATCACTGTGTGTATTATCCTGTACTGTGACATCACTGTGTGTATTATCCTGTACTGTGACATCACTGTGTGTATTATCCTGTACTGTGACATCACTGTGTGTATTATCCTGTACTGTGACATCACTGTGTGTATTATCCTGTACTGTGACATCACTGTGTGTATTATCCTTACTGTGACATCACTGTGTGTAATATCTATGTACTGTGACATCACTGTGTGTATTATCCCTGTACTGTGACATCACTTCTGTGTGTATTATCTCTGTACTGTGACATCACTGTGTGTATTATCCTGTACTGTGACATCACTGTGTGTATTATCTGTACTGATCACTTGTATTATCTGTACTGTGACATCACTGTGTGTATATCCTTACTTCCTGTACTGTGTGACATCACTGGTGTCATCCTGTACTGTGATCCTGGTGTATCCTGTACTGTGACATCACTGTGTGTATTATCCTGTACTGTGACATCACTGTGTGTATTATCCTGTACTGTGACATCACTGTGTGTATTCTGTATCTGATACTGTGTACTATCTGACATCTGTGTGTATTATCCTGTACGTGACATCACTGTGTGTATTATCTGTATGTGACATCACTGTACTGTGACATCTGTACTGTGACATCACTATTCTCTGTACTGTGACATCACTGTGTGTATTATCCTTCTGTTACACACTGTGTATATCACTGTGTGACTATCACTTCTGTGTATTATCCTGTACTGTGACATCACTGTGTGTATTATCCTTGACATCACTGTGACTATCACTTGTAGTGACATACTTATCCTGTACTGTGACATCACTGTGTGTATTATCCTGTACTGTGACATCACTGTGTTATCCTGTACTGACACTGTTTATCTGTACTGTGACATCACTGTGTGTATTATCCTGTACTGTGACATCACTGTGTGTATATCTATCCTGTACTGTGACATCACTGTGTGTATTATCCCTGTACTGTGACATCACTGTGTGTATTATCCTTGTGACATCACTGTGTACATCACGTACTGTGACATCTGTGTATTATCCTGTACTGTGACATCACTGTGCTGTAATTTGTGTGTATTATCCTGTACTGTGACATCACTGTGTGTATTATCCTGTACACGAGCGACCATACAAACCAGCCCCTCTTACATCACTGTGTAAACCTGTGACTGTGACATCACTGTGTGTTATTCTGTACTGACTCACTGTGTGTATATCCTGTACTTAATCACTTGTATATCTGTACGAATCCTGTGTGTATATCCTGTACTGTGACATCACTGTGTGTATTATCTACTGTGACACACTGTGTTTTGTCTGTACATCACTGTGTGTATTATCTCTGTTATCTGTGACATCACTGTGTGAATTCTACTGTGACACCACTGTGTGATTACCTTACTACATCACTGTTCCTCGCATCCATGACTGACCACTGCTCTACTGTATCCTGTGATTGTGACATCACTGTGTGTATTATCCTGTACTGTGACATCACTGTGTGTATTATCTCTGTACTGTGACATCACTGTGTGTATTATCCTGTACTGTGACATCACTGTGTGTATTATCCTGTACTGTGACATCACTGTGTGTATTATCCCTGTACTGTGACATCACTGTGTGTATTATCCTGTACTGTATCACTGTGTGTTGACATCACTGTGTGTATTATCCTGTTGTTACTGTGACATCACTGTGTGTATTATCCTGTACTGTGACATCACTGTGTGTATTATCTCTGTACTGTGACATCACTGTGTGTATTATCCTGTACTGTGACATCACTGTGTGTATTATCTCTGTACTGTGACATCACTGTGTGTATTATCCTGTACTGTGACATCACTGTGTGTATTATCCTGTACTGTGACATCACTGTGTGTATTATC
Organism: Leptodactylus fuscus; assembly: GCF_031893055.1. NCBI lineage: Eukaryota > Metazoa > Chordata > Amphibia > Anura > Leptodactylidae > Leptodactylus > Leptodactylus fuscus. Next base: position 3,067,238 of record NC_134267.1, on the reverse strand, counting down.
CTGTACTGTGACATCACTGTGTGTATTATCCTGTACTGTGACATCACTGTGTGTATTATCCTGTACTGTGACATCACTGTGTGTATTATCCTGTACTGTGACATCACTGTGTGTATTATCCTGTACTGTGACATCACTGTGTGTATTATCCTGTACTGTGACATCACTGTGTGTATTATCTCTGTACTGTGACATCACTGTGTGTATTATCCTGTACTGTGACATCACTGTGTGTATTATCCTGTACTGTGACATCACTGTGTGTATTATCTCTGTACTGTGACATCACTGTGTGTATTATCCTGTACTGTGACATCACTGTGTGTATTATCTCTGTACTGTGACATCACTGTGTGTATTATCTCTGTACTGTGACATCACTGTGTGTATTATCCTGTACTGTGACATCACTGTGTGTATTATCCTGTACTGTGACATCACTGTGTGTATTATCCTGTACTGTGACATCACTGTGTGTATTATCTCTGTACTGTGACATCACTGTGTGTATTATCCTGTACTGTGACATCACTGTGTGTATTATCCTGTACTGTGACATCACTGTGTGTATTATCCTGTACTGTGACATCACTGTGTGTATTATCCCTGTACTGTGACATCACTGTGTGTATTATCCTGTACTGTGACATCACTGTGTGTATTATCCTGTACTGTGACATCACTGTGTGTATTATCCTGTACTGTGACATCACTGTGTGTATTATCTCTGTACTGTGACATCACTGTGTGTATTATCCTGTACTGTGACATCACTGTGTGTATTATCTCTGTACTGTGACATCACTGTGTGTATTATCCTGTACTGTGACATCACTGTGTGTATTATCCTGTACTGTGACATCACTGTGTGTATTATCCTGTACTGTGACATCACTGTGTGTATTATCTCTGTACTGTGACATCACTGTGTGTATTATCCTGTACTGTGACATCACTGTGTGTATTATCCTGTACTGTGACATCACTGTGTGTATTATCCTGTACTGTGACATCACTGTGTGTATTATCCTGTACTGTGACATCACTGTGTGTATTATCCCTGTACTGTGACATCACTGTGTGTATTATCCTGTACTGTGACATCACTGTGTGTATTATCCTGTACTGTGACATCACTGTGTGTATTATCCTGTACTGTGACATCACTGTGTGTATTATCTCTGTACTGTGACATCACTGTGTGTATTATCCTGTACTGTGACATCACTGTGTGTATTATCCTGTACTGTGACATCACTGTGTGTATTATCCTGTACTGTGACATCACTGTGTGTATTATCCCTGTACTGTGACATCACTGTGTGTATTATCTCTGTACATCACTGTGTGTATTATCCTGTACTGTGACATCACTGTGTGTATTATCCTGTACTGTGACATCACTGTGTGTATTATCTCTGTACTGTGACATCACTGTGTGTATTATCCTGTACTGTGACATCACTGTGTGTATTATCCCTGTACTGTGACATCACTGTGTGTATTATCCCTGTACTGTGACATCACTGTGTGTATTATCCTGTACTGTGACATCACTGTGTGTATTATCCCTGTACTGTGACATCACTGTGTGTATTATCTCTGTACTGTGACATCACTGTGTGTATTATCTCTGTACTGTGACATCACTGTGTGTATTATCCTGTACTGTGACATCACTGTGTGTATTATCCTGTACTGTGAAATCACTGTGTGTATTATCCTGTACTGTGACATCACTGTGTGTATTATCCTGTACTGTGACATCACTGTGTGTATTATCCTGTACTGTGACATCACTGTGTGTATTATCCTGTACTGTGACATCACTGTGTGTATTATCCTGTACTGTGACATCACTGTGTGTATTATCCTGTACTGTGACATCACTGTGTGTATTATCCCTGTACTGTGACATCACTGTGTGTATTATCCCTGTACTGTGACATCACTGTGTGTATTATCTCTGTACTGTGACATCACTGTGTGTATTATCCTGTACTGTGACATCACTGTGTGTATTATCCTGTACTGTGACATCACTGTGTGTATTATCTCTGTACTGTGACATCACTGTGTGTATTATCCCTGTACTGTGACATCACTGTGTGTATTATCTCTGTACTGTGACATCAATGTGTGTATTATCTCTGTACTGTGACATCACTGTGTGTATTATCCCTGTACTGTGACATCACTGTGTGTATTATCTCTGTACTGTGACATCACTGTGTGTATTATCCCTGTACTGTGACATCACTGTGTGTATTATCCTGTACTGTGACATCACTGTGTGTATTATCCCTGTACTGTGACATCACTGTGTGTATTATCCTGTACTGTGACATCACTGTGTGTATTATCCTGTACTGTGATATCACTGTGTGTATTATCTCTGTACTGTGACATCACTGTGTGTATTATCCTGTACTGTGACATCACTGTGTGTATTATCCATGTACTGTGACATCACTGTGTGTATTATCCTGTACTGTGACATCACTGTGTGTATTATCCTGTACTGTGACATCACTGTGTGTATTATCCTGTACTGTGACATCACTGTGTGTATTATCTCTGTACTGTGACATCACTGTGTGTATTATCCTGTACTGTGACATCACTGTGTGTATTATCCTGTACTGTGACATCACTGTGTGTATTATCCTGTACTGTGACATCACTGTGTGTATTATCTCTGTACTGTGACATCACTGTGTGTATTATCTCTGTACTGTGACATCACTGTGTGTATTATCTCTGTACTGTGACATCACTGTGTGTATTATCTCTGTACTGTGACATCACTGTGTGTATTATCTCTGTACTGTGACATCACTGTGTGTATTATCCTGTACTGTGACATCACTGTGTGTATTATCCTGTACTGTGACATCACTGTGTGTATTATCCTGTACTGTGACATCACTGTGTGTATTATCCTGTACTGTGACATCACTGTGTGTATTATCTCTGTACTGTGACATCACTGTGTGTATTACCCTGTACTGTGACATCACTGTGTGTATTATCCTGTACTGTGACATCACTGTGTGTATTATCCTGTACTGTGACATCACTGTGTGTATTATCTCTGTACTGTGACATCACTGTGTGTATTATCTCTGTACTGTGACATCACTGTGTGTATTATCTCTGTACTGTGACATCACTGTGTGTATTATCTCTGTACTGTGACATCACTGTGTGTATTATCCTGTACTGTGACATCACTGTGTGTATTATCCTGTACTGTGACATCACTGTGTGTATTATCCTGTACTGTGACATCACTGTGTGTATTATCTCTGTACTGTGACATCACTGTGTGTATTATCCTGTACTGTGACATCACTGTGTGTATTATCTCTGTACTGTGACATCACTGTGTGTATTATCTCTGTACTGTGACATCACTGTGTGTATTATTCCTGTACTGTGACATCACTGTGTGTATTATCCTGTACTGTGACATCACTGTGTGTATTATCCCTGTACTGTGACATCACTGTGTGTATTATCCTGTACTGTGACATCACTGTGTGTATTATCTCTGTACTGTGACATCACTGTGTGTATTATCCTGTACTGTGACATCACTGTGTGTATTATCTCTGTACTGTGACATCACTGTGTGTATTATCCCTGTACTGTGACATCACTGTGTGTATTATCCTGTACTGTTACATCACTGTGTGTATTATCCATGTACTGTGACATCACTGTGTGTATTATCTCTGTACTGTGACATCACTGTGTGTATTATCCTGTACTGTGACATCACTGTGTGTATTATCCTGTACTGTGACATCACTGTGTGTATTATCCTGTACTGTGACATCACTGTGTGTATTATCCTGTACTGTGACATCACTGTGTGTATTATCCTGTACTGTGACATCACTGTGTGTATTATCCTGTACTGTGACATCACTGTGTGTATTATCCTGTACTGTGACATCACTGTGTGTATTATCCTGTACTGTGACATCACTGTGTGTTTTATCCTGTACTGTGACATCACTGTGTGTATTATCCTGTACTGTGACATCACTGTGTGTATTATCCTGTACTGTGACATCACTGTGTGTATTATCTCTGTACTGTGACATCACTGTGTGTATTATCCTGTACTGTGACATCACTGTGTGTATTATCCCTGTACTGTGACATCACTGTGTGTATTATCTCTGTACTGTGACATCACTGTGTGCATTATCCCTGTACTGTGACATCACTGTGTGTATTATCCTGTACTGTGACATCACTGTGAGTATTATCCCTGTACTGTGACATCACTGTGTGTATTATCCTGTACTGTGACATCACTGTGTGTATTATCCCTGTACTGTGACATCACTGTGAGTATTATCCTGTACTGTGACATCACTGTGTGTATTATCTCTGTACTGTGACATCACTGTGTGTATTATCCTGTACTGTGACATCACTGTGTGTATTATCCCTGTACTGTGACATCACTGTGTGTATTATCCTGTACTGTGACATCACTGTGTGTATTATCTCTGTACTGTGACATCACTGTGTGTATTATCTCTGTACTGTGACATCACTGTGTGTATTATCCCTGTACTGTGACATCACTGTGTGTATTATCCTGTACTGTGACATCACTGTGTGTATTATCTCTGTACTGTGACATCACTGTGTGTATTATCTCTGTACTGTGACATCACTGTGTGTATTATCTCTGTACTGTGACATCACTGTGTGTATTATCCCTGTACTGTGACATCACTGTGTATATTATCCCTGTACTGTGACATCACTGTGTGTATTATCCTGTACTGTGACATCACTGTGTGTATTATCCCTGTACTGTGACATCACTGTGTGTATTATCTCTGTACTGTGACATCACTGTGTGTATTATCTCTGTACTGTGACATCACTGTGTGTATTATCCCTGTACTGTGACATCACTGTGTGTATTATCCTGTACTGTGACATCACTGTGAGTATTATCCCTGTACTGTGACATCACTGTGTGTATTATCCTGTACTGTGACATCACTGTGTGTATTATCCTGTACTGTGACATCACTGTGAGTATTATCCTGTACTGTGACATCACTGTGTGTATTATCTCTGTACTGTGACATCACTGTGTGTATTATCCTGTACTGTGACATCACTGTGTGTATTATCTCTGTACTGTGACATCACTGTGTGTATTATCCTGTACTGTGACATCACTGTGTGTATTATCTCTGTACTGTGACATCACTGTGTGTATTATCCTGTACTGTGACATCACTGTGTATATTATCCTGTACTGTGACATCACTGTGTGTATTATCCTGTACTGTGACATCACTGTGAGTATTATCCTGTACTGTGACATCACTGTGTGTATTATCTCTGTACTGTGACATCACTGTGTGTATTATCCTGTACTGTGACATCACTGTGTGTATTATCTCTGTACTGTGACATCACTGTGTGTATTATCCTGTACTGTGACATCACTGTGTGTATTATCTCTGTACTGTGACATCACTGTGTGTATTATCCTGTACTGTGACATCACTGTGTGTATTATCCTGTACTGTGACATCACTGTGTGTATTATCCCTGTACTGTGACATCACTGTGTGTATTATCCCTGTACTGTGACATCACTGTGTGTATTATTTCTGTACTGTGACATCACTGTGTGTATTATCTCTGTACTGTGACATCACTGTGTGTATTATTCCTGTACTGTGACATCACTGTGTGTATTATCCCTGTACTGTGACATCACTGTGTGTATTATCCTGTACTGTGACATCACTGTGTGTATTATCCTGTACTGTGACATCACTGTGTGTATTATCCCTGTACTGTGACATCACTGTGTGTATTATCTCTGTACTGTGACATCACTGTGTGTATTATCCCTGTACTGTGACATCACTGTGTGTATTATCCCTGTACTGTGACATCACTGTGTGTATTATCTCTGTACTGTGACATCACTGTGTGTATTATCTCTGTACTGTGACATCACTGTGTGTATTATCCTGTACTGTGACATCACTGTGTGTATTATCCTGTACTGTGACATCACTGTGTGTATTATCCTGTACTGTGACATCACTGTGTGTATTATCCTGTACTGTGACATCACTGTGTGTATTATCCTGTACTGTGACATCACTGTGTGTATTATCTCTGTACTGTGACATCACTGTGTGTATTATCTCTGTACTGTGACATCACTGTGTGTATTATCCCTGTACTGTGACATCACTGTGTGTATTATCTCTGTACTGTGACATCACTGTGTGTATTATCTCTGTACTGTGACATCACTGTGTGTATTATTCCTGTACTGTGACATCACTGTGTGTATTATCCTGTACTGTGACGTCACTGTGTGTATTATCCTGTACTGTGACATCACTGTGTGTATTATATCTGTACTGTGACATCACTGTGTGTATTATCCTGTACTGTGACATCACTGTGTGTATTATATCTGTACTGTGACATCACTGTGTGTATTATCCTGTACTGTGACATCACTGTGTGTATTATCTCTGTACTGTGACATCACTGTGTGTATTATCCCTGTACTGTGACATCACTGTGTGTATTATCTCTGTACTGTGACATCACTGTGTGTATTATCCTGTACTGTGACATCACTGTGTGTATTATCTCTGTACTGTGACATCACTGTGTGTATTATCTCTGTACTGTGACATCACTGTGTGTATTATCCTGTACTGTGACATCACTGTGTGTATTATCTCTGTACTGTGACATCACTGTGTGTATTATCTCTGTACTGTGACATCACTGTGTGTATTATCTCTGTACTGTGACATCACTGTGTGTATTATCTCTGTACTGTGACATCACTGTCTGTATTATCCCTGTACTGTGACATCACTGTCTGTATTATCCTGTACTGTGACATCACTGTGTGTATTATCTCTGCACTGTGACATCACTGTGTGTATTATACTGTACTGTGACATCACTGTGTGTATTATCCTGTACTGTGACATCACTGTGTGTATTATCTCTGTACTGTGACATCACTGTGTGTATTATCCCTGTACTGTGACATCACTGTGTGTATTATCCTGTACTGTGACATCACTGTGTGTATTATCTCTGTACTGTGACATCACTGTGTGTATTATCCTGTACTGTGACATCACTGTGTGTATTATCTCTGTACTGTGACATCACTGTGTGTATTATCTCTGTACTGTGACATCACTGTGTGTATTATCTCTGTACTGTGACATCACTGTGTGTATTATCCTGTACTGTGACATCACTGTGTGTATTATCCTGTACTGTGACATCACTGTGTGTATTATCCTGTACTGTGACATCACTGTGTGTATTATCCTGTACTGTGACATCACTGTGTGTATTATCTCTGTACTGTGACATCACTGTGTGTATTATCCTGTACTGTGACATCACTGTGTGTATTATCCTGTACTGTGACATCACTGTGTGTATTATCCTGTACTGTGACATCACTGTGTGTATTATCCCTGTACTGTGACATCACTGTGTGTATTATCTCTGTACTGTGACATCACTGTGTGTATTATCCTGTACTGTGACATCACTGTGTGTATTATCCCTGTACTGTGACATCACTGTGTGTATTATCCTGTACTGTGACATCACTGTGTGTATTATCCTGTACTGTGACATCACTGTGTGTATTATCCTGTACTGTGACATCACTGTGTGTATTATCCCTGTACTGTGACATCACTGTGTGTATTATCCCTGTTCTGTGACATCACTGTGTGTATTATCTCTGTACTGTGACATCACTGTGTGTATTATCTCTGTACTGTGACATCACTGTGTGTATTATCCCTGTACTGTGACATCACTGTGTGTATTATCCTGTACTGTGACATCACTGTGTGTATTATCCTGTACTGTGACATCACTGTGTGTATTATCTCTGTACTGTGACATCACTGTGTGTATTATCTCTGTACTGTGACATCACTGTGTGTATTATCTCTGTACTGTGACATCACTGTGTGTATTATCTCTGTACTGTGACATCACTGTGTGTATTATCTCTGTACTGTGACATCACTGTGTGTATTATCTCTGTACTGTGACATCACTGTGTGTATTATCCCTGTACTGTGACATCACTGTGTGTATTATCCCTGTACTGTGACATCACTGTGTGTATTATCCTGTACTGTGACATCACTGTGTGTATTATCCTGTACTGTGACATCACTGTGTGTATTATCCTGTACTGTGACATCACTGTGTGTATTATCTCTGTACTGTGACATCACTGTGTGTATTATCTCTGTACTGTGACATCACTGTGTGTATTATCTCTGTACTGTGACATCACTGTGTGTATTATCTCTGTACTGTGACATCACTGTGTGTATTATCTCTGTACTGTGACATCACTGTGTGTATTATCTCTGTACTGTGACATCACTGTGTGTATTATCCTGTACTGTGACATCACTGTGTGTATTATCCCTGTACTGTGACATCACTGTGTGTATTATCCTGTACTGTGACATCACTGTGTGTATTATCTCTGTACTGTGACATCACTGTGTGTATTATCTCTGTACTGTGACATCACTGTGTGTATTATCTCTGTACTGTGACATCACTGTGTGTATTATCCTGTACTGTGACATCACTGTGTGTATTATCTCTGTACTGTGACATCACTGTGTGTATTATCCTGTACTGTGACATCACTGTGTGTATTATCTCTGTACTGTGACATCACTGTGTGTATTATCTTGTACTGTGACATCACTGTGTGTATTATCCTGTACTGTGACATCACTGTGTGTATTATCTCTGTACTGTGACATCACTGTGTGTATTATCTCTGTACTGTGACATCACTGTGTGTATTATCTCTGTACTGTGACATCACTGTGTGTATTATCCTGTACTGTGACATCACTGTGTGTATTATCCCTGTACTGTGACATCACTGTGTGTATTATCTCTGTACTGTGACATCACTGTGTGTATTATCCTGTACTGTGACATCACTGTACGCCCTATACTGTATGGCCCTATCCAGTGCGGCCCTATACTGTACACCCTATACTGTACGCCCTATACTGTATGGCGCTATACTGTACACCCTATACTGTACACCCTATACTGTACGCCCTATACTGTATGGCCCTATCCAGTGCGGCCCTATACTGTACACCCTATACTGTACGCCCTATACTGTACACCCTATACTGTACGCCCTATACTGTATGGCGCTATACTGTACACCCTATACTGTACACCCTATACTGTACGCCCTATACTGTATGGCGCTATACTGTACACCCTATACTGTACATCCTATACTGTACGCCCTATACTGTATGCCCTATACTGTACGGCCATATACTACACAACATATATTGTAGGTTTTATTGTCCTTGTTTAACCAATCTCATTATTCTTCCAGACAGTTCCTTTCTGCGGTCACATAAAGGGCGGGATGAGACCCGGGAAGAAGATCCTCATAATGGGAATCGTCGGCGTGAACCCCGAGAGGTGCGAACACTTTGTCAGAAGAATTTTATTGATTTGTTGTCTTCCTGCTGTGTGTGTGAATTGTGACTGGCAGGAATGAGCAGAATGAACTGTCTGATAGAAGCCGCCAAGATTGTCCCCTATAGAGCGCTATACACCTCTACTGGTCCTGTATATGGCCATATAATGTGCTGCTAAAGTGTAACGAGCAAGTCACATTATAAAATCATATAAGGCCTGGTTCACATCTGCATTCGGTATACCCCCCCCCCCGAATGGAATACCGAATGCAATAAAAAGCGGTGAGCAATAAAAGCATATGAACCCCCAGACTGTAATAGGGTCCGTATGTTTTCTGTGCAGCATGTCAGTTATACCTATGGAAATTCCGGCACCAGACCCAGCATATCACCCCAGCCCCGCAGATAGATAGGTAACTGTCACCAGACCCAGCATATCACCCCAGCCCTGCAGATAGATAGGTTACTGTCACCAGAACCAGCATATCACCCCAGCCCTGCAGATAGATAGGTTACTGTCACCAGACCCAGCATATCACCCCAGCCCTGCAGATAGATAGGTTACTGTCACCAGAACCAGTATATCACCCCAGCCCTGCAGATAGATAGGTTACTGTCACCAGAACCAGCATATCACCCCAGCCCTGCAGATAGATAGGTTACTGTCACCAGACCCAGCATATCACCCCAATCCTGCAGATAGATAGGTTACTGTCACCAGAATCAGCATATCACCCCAGCCCTGCAGATAGATAGGTTACTGTCACCAGAACCAGCATATCACCCTAGCCTTCAGATAGATAGGTTAGTGTCACCAGACCCAGCATATCACCCCAGCCCTGCAGATAGATAGGTTACTGTCACCAGAACCAGCATATCACCCCAGCCCTGCAGATAGATAGGTTACTGTCACCAGACCCAGCATATCACCCCAGCCCTGCAGATAGATAGGTTAGTGTCACCAGAACCCGCATATCACCCCAGCCCTGCAGATAGATAGGTTACTGTCACCAGAACCAGCATATCACCCCAGCCCTGCAGATAGATAGGTTACTGTCACCAGACCCAGCATATCACCCCAACCCTGCAGATAGATAGGTTACTGTCACCAGAACCAGCATATCACCCCAGCCCTGCAGATAGATAGGTTACTGTCACCAGAACCAGCATATCACCCCAGTCCTGCAGATAGATAGGTTACTGTCACCAGAACCAGCATATCACCCCAGCCCTGCAGATAGATAGGTTACTGTCACCAGACCCAGCATATCACCCCAGCCCTGCAGATAGATAGGTTACTGTCACCAGAACCAGCATATCACCCCAGCCCTGCAGATAGATAGGTTACTGTCACCAGAACCAGCATATCACCCCAGCCCTGCAGATAGATAGGTTACTGTCACCAGAACCAGCATATCACCCCAGCCCTGCAGATAGATAGGATAGTGTCCCCAGAACCAGCATATCACCCCAGCCCTGCAGATAGATAGGTTACTGTCACCAGACCCAGCATATCACCCCAGCCCTGCAGATAGATAGGTTACTGTCACCAGACCCAGTATATCACCCCAGCCCTGCAGATAGATAGGTTACTGTCACCAGAACCAGCATATCACCCCACCCTGCAGATAGATAGGTTACTGTCACCAGAACCAGGATATCACTCCAGCCCTGCAGATAGATAGGTTACTGTCACCAGAACCAGCATATCACCCCAGCCCTGCAGATAGATAGGTTACTGTCACCAGAACCAGCATATCACCCCACCCTGCAGATAGATAGGTTACTGTCACCAGAACCAGCATATCACCCCAGCCCTGCAGATAGATAGGTTACTATCACCAGACCCCAGTATATCACCCCTGCCCTGCAGATAGATAGGTTACTGTCACCAGAACCAGCATATCCCCCCAGCCCTGCAGATAGATAGGTTACTGTCACCAGAACCAGCATATCACCCCAGCCCTGCAGATAGATAGGTTACTGTCACCAGAACCAGCATATCACCCCACCCTGCAGATAGATAGGTTACTGTCACCAGAACCAGCATATCACCCCAGCCCTGCAGATAGATAGGTTACTGTCACCAGACCCCAGTATATCACCCCAGCCCTGCAGATAGATAGGTTACTGTCACCAGAACCAGCATATCCCCCCAGCCCTGCAGATAGATAGGTTACTGTCACCAGAACCAGCATATCACCCCAGCCCTGCAGATAGATAGGTTACTGTCACCAGAACCAGCATATCCCCCCAGCCCTGCAGATAGATAGGTTACTGTCACCAGAACCAGCATATCACCCCAGTCCTGCAGATAGATAGGTTACTGTCACCAGACCCAGCATATCACCCCAGCCCTGCAGATAGATAGGTTACTGTCACCAGTACCAGCATATCACCCCAGCCCTGCAGATAGATAGGTTACTGTCACCAGAACCAGCATATCACCCCAGCCCTGCAGATAGATAGGTTACTGTCACCAGACCCAGCATATCACCCCAGCCCTGCAGATAGATAGGTTACTGTCACCAGACCCAGCATATCACCCCAGCCCTGCAGATAGATAGGTTACTGTCACCAGACCCAGCATATCACCCCAGTCCTGCAGATAGATAGGTTACTGTCACCAGAACCAGCATATCCCCCCAGCCCTGCAGATAGATAGGTTACTGTCACCAGAACCAGCATATCCCCCCAGCCCTGCAGATAGATAGGTTACTGTCACCAGAACCAGCATATCACCCCAGTCCTGCAGATAGATAGGTTACTGTCACCAGTACCAGCATATCACCCCAGCCCTGCAGATAGATAGGTTACTGTCACCAGAACCAGCATATCACCCCAGCCCTGCAGATAGATAGGTTACTGTCACCAGACCCCAGTATATCACCCCAGCCCTGCAGATAGATAGGTTACTGTCACCAGAACCAGCATATCCCCCCAGCCCTGCAGATAGATAGGTTACTGTCACCAGAACCAGCATATCACCCCAGCCCTGCAGATAGATAGGTTACTGTCACCAGACCCCAGTATATCACCCCAGCCCTGCACATAGATAGGTTACTGTCACTAGAACCAGCATATCACCCCAGCCCTGCAGATAGATAGGTTACTATCACCAGACCAGCATATCCCCCCAGCCCTGCAGATAGATAGGTTACTGTCACCAGACCCCAGTATATCACCCCAGCCCTGCACATAGATAGGTTACTGTCACTAGAACCAGCATATCACCCCAGCCCTGCAGATAGATAGGTTACTGTCACCAGAACCAGCATATCACCCCAGTCCTGCAGATAGATAGGTTACTGTCACCAGAACCAGCATATCACCCATCCCTGCAGATAGATAGGTTAGGATCAAAGCCGGCGTTACGAGGGGGGGGGGGGAACAAACTGAGCAAATGCCTAGGGCCCCCATCTCCAAAAGGGCCCGTGGATCTGAAGCACCAGACGTTCATGGAGGCAGCAAGTCACAATGGGTAAACACCATGTAATTCAGGTGCCCGTAACCTATCTATCTGTATGGCGATGTTGATATGTTGGGTCATTGGCGACACTCTACAGATGGACATATATTTTCATCCATTTTTAGAATATTTCTTGCATTCACAAATTGGATCCATTAAACAGGTGACGAGATATGTCCGACCTCTGAAGAGACCACAAGGAGGACACATTGAGGATTATTGGCCACTTATTGTCCATTATTGGGCAGATTGCAGTCCTGGGGATAAGTTCTACAGACTCCTATGATAGATTTAGACCTACGATGTGGCTTCTCCATGGACAGGCGCACGATCCGTCCAGACAAGTAGATTCTGCTCATTCCTAAGATTTCTGTCATATGCTTTTTTTACAGAATTGGTCTTAAAATTTTCATTCAGGTAAGAATCTCCCCAGGAGACAGAATGGCAGTGACATCAAACATTTCATCTGTGGTGTCATTTTCCCTTATTAAGGGGATTATCGTTACATCTAAAATACCAAACCCCGGACCAATACGATAGACTTCCATGGTCCCTTGTTGGTCTCAGTAGTCTCAGCTGCAGTCAGGACATGTCATCATTGGCTGCAGTGTCACCACTATGGCCAGTGATTGGCTGCAGCGGTCACATGTCAGCGCGCCTTGTCATCACCGGAGTCCAGTACACAGAGACCAGCAGGGAACCAGGGAAATATTGGCGGGGGCTGGAAAGATGACTTTATACAATAGTAAATGCTGTGACAAAAATGTCATAGACATCCCCTTTAAGGTTCATTCCTTAGATCTGTGAATTTTCCCCTTTTTAGTTTTGAAATCCAGCTGACATGTGGAGACTCCGAAGATCCGGCCGCTGATGTGGCCATAGAGATGAAAACAGAGTTCAGCGATAAGCAGCTGCTCAGGAACGCCTGTGTATCCGGGGAGTGGGGGGAAGAGGAATCTACAATCCCTTTTTTTCCATTTATTGCTGACCAGCCATTCAGGGTGAGTGATCAGATGGGTTATGGCTAGTGATGGGGGAGGGGGGCTACTGACCATTGCATACAACAGCCGCCTGCTTTGCAGATTCAGTCATTGCAGCATTGAGGTGATGTTTTCTGTTGCGACTTTACCCCATTGACTCTGATATGTGTATACGAGTATTGTGAGCGCCGCTCTGCTCAGCCCAGGATGGGTGCCCACGTTCACAGACTGCGGCCATAGGATATCTAATATATCTAATATGGTCGTCCTTCTGCTCTGCTGTATCATTGGGTTCATTGTGTAACATTTCCTTGTAACCAGCCGCTTCGCTTTATATTGGGGTGTCCTGTAGATTTGGGCCGTATCCACACAACTGTAGCTGATTTCCATATAGTATCTGTATTTATAGACACATTCATTTCTATGGCTCAGTGCACACATACATACATAGAACCATCTGTGATATATGGAGCGGGACCTATCCCTGTCCGTATTTGAGCACAGACTCGCGGGTTCAGGTCTTTTTGCGGATCCATGATTACAGATGCCATACAGACTATGGATTGGTGGGTTTGCAGATTGTCGTGTGTATGAGGTCTTAGGGAGATTTGTAAGTAGAGTCATAGTCTGCACCATTGTGTGTGATGGCACAAAAGGAACAGGAGCAGAAAAGGTTTGGGACAATGTAACAGACATGTTAGACACTTTGGGTAACATTTAAGAATACTGTTAAAGGGATCCTGTCATTCAATCACTTTTTTTTCTAACACATCGGAATAGCCTTAAGAAAGGCTATTCGTCTCCTACCTTTCGTTGTCTTCTCCACGCCCCCATTCGCCTAAAATCCTGGTTTCTGTCTGTATGTAAATGAGTTCTTTCGCAGCACTGGGGGCGGGACCCAGTGCTCAAACAGCAGTGAGGGTGTCCCCAATGCTGCCAGAGAACTCTCCAGCGCTGCCTCCATCTTCTGCAGCCAGGTCTTCACCGCGTCTTCTTCCGGTGGTGGCTTGTAACTTCTAGGCCTCAGGCATAGGGCAAGCTGACTGCGCATGCCCGCCGGCCACGAGAAAATGGGCACTTACAATACTATATTATACTCAATGACCAGCGGAATCTGCCTGAAGAAGGGGCAGCTTGCCGCTCACGGAAAAAAGAGCGCTAGCGGTCTACATAGACCTCCATTGTGAGGGGGCAGATTATGACGTGGATTCCGCGCCAAAATCCACCCCCTCATGCCCAATGTGAACGGGGCCTTACATTTTCTCTCCCTGGTTGATTCGCTTTTCTCGTTATTTCTTGTTGCATTTCCTATTATTTTCTCTGCCTCTGAGTCCCTGATAAACAATGCAGATGTCTATATAAACACCTTGAAATGAATGGGTATGTTCAGCGTCTGCGAAAAATGTGGACGCCATACGTACGTGAAATGCGGCTGTATGAATAAGACCTTAGAATAGTATGTAATTCTGTATACTAAGTAATACCTGCCATGTCCCAAAAGTTACAGTGACAGCATATAGTACCTTCAGTAATGGCAGCCCCCAGATTGTAGGGTTTTTTAGGGGGGCTCTTGCAGGCCCTACCCCCTTGTTCCACCACAATCACATCTCTGCAATGAGTCACTTGACACCATTTTTTATTTTTTTAGAACATTGCGGCTGCAGATGGCTTGTTGAGAGAATTTCTTTGCCAGAGGCTCAGTCTCACTTCTGGAGCAGCTCAGCGGTGTATAAATATACCTGCGCCGCTGATCTCTTGAGCAGGGCTCTCGTATTAAAGATTAAAGGGACCTCCCCAAACCACCATGCAGATACATTATAAGCAGGTTCTGTGACATCATCATCATCATCCTGAGGACAGAATAGTCTTAGCCCACCATGTGACTCCCACCACACTACTCCTAGGAGTCACTGCACGTGCTTGCCCTGCACACACAGAATGCTGCACCAACACATGCCTGCTTCTGTAGTGGTTATCTCAGACTAACACTTAGGTGGGGGCCCCACGTTGTGAAAATGCAATGTTCTGGTTATGGTGGAAACACTGCGGCAAAAGATGCTGCATATTACAGCACTGCAAAGTGGACGGGGTTCTGGTCAATCCCATCCACACATTGCAGGAAAAATGCTGCGTATTTGTAAATCACAGCGTGGTAGTTATACCTGCAGAAACCCTGGCATGTCCGTATAGGTTTAATAGGAGCAGAAAGTCTGCAGGAAAAAAATATGCAAAAATATAAAGAAAAACACTGCGGGAAAAAAAGCCACTTTTTTGCTGCCTCTCGTATCTGAGGTCGTAGCCTTACAGGGGTTTTCAGTGTAAATAATTGATGGCCTATCCTGGTCTATCTAAGGACGGACAGCAATGGATCCCCCACTGATTGCAGCGACTATAATGGGGTCCGTCTGGTGTCACTACAGAAGTTTTTCATCTTAAGAATCTGCCGAATGCTCTAATGCAGATGTGAACGTGTGTGAGCGCTCTTATCTGGTATTATTTGTGTAGTATTATTGGGGGACATGCTGTATTTAGGCTGTATACAGTATATTATGTGCATGATGTGGCGCTGTTATCTGGACACTGCATGGTACTGGTATATACCTAATAGTAGCTCTGTACGTTGTTGTTTTGTCCATTGTTGCTTTCATTGTACTGTGTTATTTTACTATAATATAATACGATACTGAAATGGTGCACGCGGTAGAATATAGCCGCACTACTATACACAGCTACAACCTCTGACCTATATTTTGCTGATGTATTTTACTGTATGTCCATATATTGCCATGTAGCGTACATATGGCTCATTACCACAGGGCAGTCTGTGTGCCATTACATGGATTATCTTATCTTATCTTATCTTATCTGGTAGCACCTTGTTATGGAGATATTTTTCCCTACAAACATTGCTTTTGGAGGACGAAGCCTCTGTTATATGAGATGCAATGATATATGGCCCGGGTGCACAGGCCTGGAGGTCTTCTACGTGAAATCACCATTTATTCCTGCTGAATCTCTGCAATGTGTGACCAGAGCCCTTATTGGTGTAATCTCATGTCTATATGGTGTGATGCTTGTATAACATGTATGATGGTGTGATGCTTGTACAGTATAACATGTATGCAGGGGCTCAGCATATGTGTGACATAAGCTCCTTTACTCTGGATTTACCAGAATTATAAGATTGGTGTTACTATAGGGCGGGATGAGCGGAGTGAAAACAGAAAGGAAAGACAGAAAGACACTAATGGAAATAGACAGACGGACACTACTGACTATAGACAGACGGACAGACACTAATGTAAATAGATGAAGCCTCGCCTGTATCAGCCATTCCTTATTTCCTGACATTTCTGTAAGTTTTATCTTTAGATTTAAAGGGACCTGAGATACAATATATATTATTATTATATTACCGTACATTATGGGATAGACTTTCATTAGCTTTTATTTACCTTCATTTCGGATGAATATCTGGTTTGGTCGGAAACAGCTTTTGCCTGACAGCGAGCGGAGATCTAGAGAACTGTGAGATACTGACACAGATACAATGCAGAATGTTGTATCCGCTACATTGTATAAAGTGAATATCACCTCTGTATTCAGTTGTCTGACAGGCAGAGGCTGGAGTCCAGATATATCAGCCCCAGGTCTCTGACCTATGTGTGGCCCGGGGCAGATGTAGAGGAGCCTCAGCACAGGGGCAGATCTGGAGGAGCCTCAGCTCAGGGGCAGATGTAGAGGAGCCTCAGCACAGGGGCAGATCTGGAGGAGCCTCAGCACAGGGGCAGATCTGGAGGAGCCTCAGCACAGGGGCAGATCTGGAGGAGCCTCAGCACAGGGGCAGATCTGGAGGAGCCTCAGCACAGGGGCAGATCTGGAGGAGCCTCAGCACAGGGGCAGATCTGGCGGAGCCTCAGCACAGGGGCAGATCTGGAGGAGTCTCAGCACAGGGGCAGATCTGGAGGAGTCTCAGCACAGGGGCAGATCTGGAGGAGCCTCAGCACAGGGGCAGATCTGGAGGAGCCTCAGCACAGGGGCAGATCTGGAGGAGCCTCAGCACAGGGGCAGATCTGGAGGAGCCTCAGCACAGGGGTAGATCTGGAGGAGCCTCAGCACAGGGGCAGATCTGGAGGAGCCTCAGCACAGGGGCAGATCTGGAGGAGCCTCAGCACAGGGGCAGATCTGGAGGAGCCTCAGCACAGGGGCAGATCTGGAGGAGCGTCAGCACAGGGGCAGGTCTGGCAGAGCCTCAGCACAGGGGCAGGTCTGGAGGGGCCTCGGCACAGGGGCAGGTCTGGAGGGGCCTCAGCACAGGGGCAGATCTGGAGGAGTCTCAGCACAGGGGCAGGTCTGGAGGGGCCTCGGCACAGGGGCAGGTCTGGAGGGGCCTCAGCACAGGGGCAGGTCTGGAGGAGCCTCAGCACAGGGGCAGGTCTGGAGGAGTCTCAGCAGGGGCAGGTCTGGAGGAGCCTCAGCACAGGGGCAGATCTGGAGTAGCCTCAGCACAGGGGCAGATCTGGAGGAGCCTCAGCACAGGGGCAGATCTGGAGGAGCGTCAGCACAGGGGCAGGTCTGGCAGAACCTCAGCACAGGGGCAGGTCTGGAGGAGCCTCAGCACAGGGGCAGGTCTGGAGGAGCCTCAGCACAGGGGCAGGTCTGGAGGAGCGTCAGCACAGGGGCAGATGTGGAGGAGCCTCAGCACAGGGGCAGATCTAGAGGAGCCTCAGCACAGGGGCAGATCTGGAGGAGCGTCAGCACAGGGTCAGATCTGGAGGAGCCTCAGCACAGGGGCAGGTCTGGAGGAGCCTCAGCACAGGGGCAGGTCTGGCGGAGCCTCAGCAGAGGGGCAGATCTGGAGGAGCCTCAGCACAGGGGCAGGTCTGGAGGGGCCTCAGCACAGGGGCAGGTCTGGAGGGGCCTCAGCACAGGGGCAGGTCTGGAGGAGTCTCAGCAGGGGCAGATCTGGAGGAGCCTCAGCACAGGGGCAGATCTGGAGTAGCCTCAGCACAGGGGCAGATCTGGAGGAGCCTCAGCACAGGGGCAGATCTGGAGGGGCCTCAGCACAGGGGCAGGTCTGGCAGAGCCTCAGCACAGGGGCAGGTCTGGAGGGGCCTCAGCACAGGGGCAGGTCTGGAGGGGCCTCAGCACAGGGGCAGATGTGGAGGAGCCTCAGCACAGGGGCAGGTCTGGCGGAGCCTCAGCACAGGGGCAGATCTGGAGGAGTGTCAGCACAGGGGCAGATCTGGAGGAGCCTCAGCACAGGGGCAGATCCCAGGCTCATTACTGGGCCGGTAATGGCCGCAGCTCTGACATTGCAGGGCAGGTCCATGAGGTGAAAGGAGGCGCCGGGTCTGTCCTGTAACCCTGAGTCCGGTGACACTATATTGTGCTTGTTTTGTTCATGTGGCTGGTAGTGAGCCACACGTATAGTTGGGTTATCATTTCTGTTTAGTTAGTTGCTCGGACGAGCAGGATTTTGTTCTGTTTGTGCCTGAAGTTAAGGCTGGATTTTCTCATTTGGTGGCTGAAGTCAAGATTTATTTATTTTCCTCTTTTTTCTAAATAAACCAGTTTGCTGCACATTTTGTGTCCCTGTGGTTCCCTCCCCCCCCCCCCACCATTCACACTAACATGTTTCAGCCGTGAAACTTCACCTGTGTGTTGGCCGGACTCACCGACGTGAACATAATGTCAAGATAGTGACCCTTGGTATATGCCATCAGTATAGCTATGTACGATGCCAGGCATATCATGCCGAGCCTATAATCTGCCTCTGTTACACCTGTACAGAATACACCAGCGTTTCCGCAGGGATCATTGACTTGCAGCGTTTTTGCCATCGCAGTATTTCCACATATTTTTCTGCATGTGTGGATGGGATTAGCCAGAATCTTATTCATTTTGCAGGTATTATAATACGCAGAGTTTTTGCCCCGGTGCCCCAAAATGCTGCATATTCACAACGTGGGGCCTCGGCCTAAGGAAAAGGTCTAATTTGGCCAGGATGGGTGTGAAATAACCAAAAAAAGTTCTACCTATCCCCGGTGCTCACATGACTGCGACAGCCAATCACTGACCTGATGAAGGACTATGAGAGTGACATCATCAGTCCATCACCGGTCACTGATTGGTCGCGACAGTCATGTGAACTAAATTAGAAGATTATTTTGACTGGGTTCTCCCTTTAAGCCGCTTTAGTTTGCACGGCGCCATCTTTCATTAACCCCTTTGTTTCTCTCTCCTTGCAGGTAGAGATTCTCTGCGAGCATCCACGTTTCAGGGTATTTGTGGACGGACACCAGCTTTTTGACTTTTACCATCGTGTGGAACTTCTTTCTTCTATTGACACTATTAAGATCAATGGAGATCTCCAGCTCACTAAACTGGGCTGAGGTGGTAGGACACGTGTAATGTCAGCGGCGGACTATCAGAGCCGACACTCCAGCACATGTCAGGAGACGCCTTCACGCCCTGCGGTGATTTGGCCTCATCTCTACGGGACTGCAGGACTTGGGAGCCATCGATGGCCATTCTGTTTTCGCCATATCAGAGGTGGCCGCCTGTAAATCTAATGTTATTGACTTGGATTCTTACACTTTCATAGCGCCGCAGATCATTTTTTTATTTTTCATTATTTTAACCATATTTTTTTGACTATTACTTGAATGAAATGGTGTTTTGGAGGTCGTCTCCACCCGTGCGTCATCTTCATAGTGACCCGTTCATGGTGCCCATGATAAAGCCAGTCAATAAAGGGAACATTGTTCTTGTGAATGTAGAGTAAAGCTGTATCTCACATTTGGATTGTTCTTGTCACATTGGAAGTATTGTTTCGCTTGCCCTAAATCCGGAGACTTACTCTCGATATGACAGGGATTGGCCGGCCAATAAAAAGGATTTAGGAAAGAAACAAAATCTTACATGGGCTGCAGGGAAATGATATGGACGTATCCTTAAGATAACCAATCCATATGGAGAACAGAACCAGAAAGTGCGGGGCGCCATGTAGGGGCCATACTGAGTTATTACAGCTATAGCCTATGTTCACATGATAGAAGTGCAGAACGGCTGTTTTTAAGGGGCCCTCATACATTGCAGAGTATGGGGGGGATCCGTGAAAGCGGACACAAATAAAGCATGGCCTATATGTTGATGGTCTTTCACAGACACTGAAAATAATGCGATCATGTGACATCACACGGCGTTTACATGTGAACGTAGGCTCATTCACATATACAGGAACCGAGTTGCAGTAACTCACTATGGCCACTACTCAGAGAAGAGCGCTATCTGCTTCCTGCACCCTTCTTCGTATAGCAGCGGCCAATAATCGCTGAACGGTGGGGGGCCCAAGTGTTGAACCACTGTCAATCTGATATTGTTGACCTATCAATTTTTGTACTGGATCAGCTTTGTTACTAATATATATATATATATATATATATATATATATATATATATATATATATATATATACACACATATACTGCCCCCAAAGCTCTGAGGATTACCTTTGCAGACTGTTGTCTACCTGCTGCTACTTCAGCCCTCTACGATCACCAGCTCTGCCCTACTACAGCTGTATATCCATAGTGATCACCAGCCCTGCTCTACTACAGCTGTATATCCATAGTGATCACCAGCTCTGTCCTACTACAGCTGTATATCCATAGTGATCACCAGATCTGCTCTACTACAGCTGTATATCCATAGTGATCATCAGCTCTGCTCTACTACAGCTGTATATCCATAGTGATCACCAGATCTGCTCTACTACAGCTGTATATCCATAGTGATCATCAGCTCTGCTCTACTACAGCTGTATATCCATAGTGATCACCAGCTCTGTCCTACTACAGTTGTATATCCATAGTGATCACCAGCTCTGCTCTACTACAGCTGTATATCCATAGTGATCACCAGCTCTGCCCTACTACAGCTGTATATCCATAGTGATCACCAGCTCTGCCCTACTACAGCTGTATATCCATAGTGATCCCCAGCTCTGCCCTACTACAGCTGTATATCCATAGTGATCCCCAACTCTGCCCTACTACAGCTGTATATCCATAGTGATCACCAGCTCTGTCCTACTACAGCTGTATATCCATAGTGATCACCAGCTCTGCCCTACTACAGCTGTATATCCATAGCGATCACCAGCTCTGCTCTACTACAGCTGTATATCCATAGTGATCACCAGCTCTGCTCTACTACAGCTGTATATCCATAGTGATCACCAGCTCTGCCCTACTACAGCTGTATATCCATAGTGATCACCAGCTCTGCCCTACTACAGCTGTATATCCATAGTGATCACCAGCTCTGTCCTACTACAGCTGTATATCCATAGTGATCACCAGCTCTGCTCTACTACAGCTGTATATCCATAGTGATCACCAGCTCTGCTCTACTACAGCTGTATATCCATAGTGATCACCAGCTCTGCTCTACTACAGCTGTATATCCATAGTGATCACCAGCTCTGCCCTACTACAGCTGTATATCCGTAGTGATCACCAGCTCTGCCCTACTACAGCTGTATATCCATAGTGATCACCAGCTCTGCCCTACTACAGCTGTATATCCATAGTGATCACCAGCTCTGCCCTACTACAGCTGTATATCCATAGGGATCACCAGCTCTGCTCTACTACAGCTGTATATCCATAGGGATCACCAGCTCTGCCCTACTACAGCTGTATATCCATAGTGATCACCAGCTCTGCCCTACTACAGCTGTATGTCCATAGTGATCCCCAGCTCTGCCCTACTACAGCTGTATATCCATAGTGATCACCAGCTCTGCCCTACTACAGCTGTATATCCATAGGGATCACCAGCTCTGCTCTACTACAGCTGTATATCCATAGTGATCACCAGCTCTGCCCTACTACAGCTGTATATCCATAGTGATCACCAGCTCTGCCCTACTACAGCTGTATATCCATAGTGATCACCAGCTCTGCCCTACTACAGCTGTATGTCCATAGTGATCACGAGTTCTGCCCTACTACAGCTGTATATCCATAGTGATCACCAGCTCTGCCCTACTACAGCTGTATATCCATAGTGATCACCAGCTCTGCCCTACTACAGCTGTATGTCCATAGTGATCACCAGTTCTGCCCTACTACAGCTGTATGTCCATAGTGATCATCAGCTCTGCTCTACTACAGCTGTATATCCATAGTGATCACCAGCTCTGCTCTACTACAGCTGTATATCCATAGTGATCACCAGCTCTGCTCTACTACAGCTGTATATCCATAGGGATCACCAGCTCTGCTCTACTACAGCTGTATATCCATAGTGATCACCAGCTCTGTCCTACTACAGCTGTATATCCATAGTGATCACCAGCTCTGCCCTAGTACAGCTGTATATCCATAGTGATTGCCAGCTCTTCTCTACTACAGCTGTATGTCCATAGTGATCGCCAGTTCTGCCCTACTACAGCTGTATATCCATAGTGATCACCAGCTCTGCCCTACTACAGCTGTATATCCATAGCGATCACCAGCTCTGCCCTACTACAGCTGTATATCCATAGTGATCACCAGCTCTGCCCTACTACAGCTGTATGTCCATAGTGATCATCAGTTCTGCCCTACTACAGCTGTATATCCATAGGGATCACCAGCTCTGCTCTACTACAGCTGTATATCCATAGTGATCGCCAGCTCTGCTCTACTACAGCTGTATATCCATAGGGATCACCAGCTCTGCTCTACTACAGCTGTATATCCATAGTGATTGCCAGCTCTGCTCTACTACAGCTGTATATCCATAGTGATCGCCAGCTCTGCTCTACTACAGCTGTATATCCATAGTGATCGCCAGCTCTGCCCTAGTACAGCTGTATATCCATAGTGATCACCAGCTCTGTCCTACTACAGCTGTATAGCCATAGTGATCGCCAGCTCTGCCCTACTACAGCTGTATATCCATAGTGATCACCAGCTCTGCTCTACTACAGCTGTATATCCATAGTGATCGCCAGCTCTGCCCTACTACAGCTGTATATCCATAGTGATCACCAGCTCTGCTCTACTACAGCTGTATATCCATAGTGATCACCAGCTGTGCCCTACTACAGCTGTATATCCATAGTGATCACCAGCTGTGCCCTACTACAGCTGTATATCCATAGTGATCACCAGCTCTGCCCTACTACAGCTGTATATCCATAGTGATCACCAGCTCTGCCCTACTACAGCTGTATATCCATTGTGATCACCAGCTCTGCCCTACTACAGCTGTATATCCATAGTGATCACCAGCTCTGCTCTACTACAGCTGTATATCCATAGTGATCACCAGCTCTGCTCTACTACAGCTGTATATCCATTGTGATCATCAGCTCTGCTCTACTACAGCTGTATATCCATAGTGATCACCAGCTCTGTCCTACTACAGCTGTATAGCCATAGTGATCATCAGCTCTGCCCTACTACAGCTGTATATCCATAGTGATCACCAGCTCTGCTCTACTACAGCTGTATATCCATAGTGATCACCAGCTCTGTCCTACTACAGCTGTATGTCCATAGTGATCACCAGCTCTGCTCTACTACAGCTGTATATCCATAGTGATCACCAGCTCTGCCCTACTACAGCTGTATATCCATAGGGATCACCAGCTCTGCCCTACTACAGCTGTATATCCATAGTGATCACCAGCTCTGCCCTACTACAGCTGTATATCCATAGTGATCACCAGCTCTGCCCTACTACAGCTGTATATCCATAGTGATCACCAGCTCTGCCCTACTACAGCTGTATATCCATAGTGATCACCAGATCTGCTCTACTACAGCTGTATATCCATAGTGATCACCAGCTCTGCCCTACTACAGCTGTATATCCATTGTGATCACCAGCTCTGCCCTACTACAGCTGTATATCCATAGTGATCACCAGCTCTGCTCTACTACAGCTGTATATCCATAGTGATCATCAGCTCTGTCCTACTACAGCTGTATATCCATAGTGATCATCAGCTCTGCCCTACTACAGCTGTATATCCATAGTGATCACCAGCTCTGCCCTACTACAGCTGTATATCCATAGTGATCACCAGCTCTGTCCTACTACAGCTGTATATCCATAGTGATCATCAGCTCTGCCCTACTACAGCTGTATATCCATAGTGATCACCAGCTCTGCCCTACTACAGCTGTATATCCATAGGGATCACCAGCTCTGCCCTACTACAGCTGTATATCCATAGTGATCACCAGCTCTGCTCTACTACAGCTGTATATCCATAGTGATCACCAGCTCTGTCCTACTACAGCTGTATATCCATAGTGATCACGAGTTCTGCCCTACTACAGCTGTATATCCATAGTGATCACCAGCTCTGCCCTACTACAGCTGTATATCCATAGTGATCACCAGCTCTGCCCTACTACAGCTGTATATCCATAGTGATCACCAGCTCTGCCCTACTACAGCTGTATATCCATAGTGATCACCAGCTCTGCTCTACTACAGCTGTATATCCATAGTGATCACCAGCTCTGCCCTACTACAGCTGTATATCCATAGTGATCACCAGCTCTGCTCTACTACAGCTGTATATCCATAGTGATCACCAGCTCTGCTCTACTACAGCTGTATATCCATAGTGATCACCAGCTCTGCCCTACTACAGCTGTATATCCATAGTGATCACCAGCTCTGCCCTAGTACAGCTGTATATCCATAGTGATCACCAGCTCTGCTCTACTACAGCTGTATATCCATAGTGATCACCATCTCTGCTCTACTACAGCTGTATATCCATAGTGATCACCAGCTCTGCTCTACTACAGCTGTATATCCATAGTGATCACCAGCTCTGTCCTACTACAGCTGTATATCCATAGTGATCACCAGCTCTGCCCTACTACAGCTGTATATCCATAGTGATCACCAGCTCTGCTCTACTACAGCTGTATATCCATAGTGATCACCAGCTCTGCTCTACTACAGCTGTATATCCATAGTGATCACCAGCTCTGCTCTACTACAGCTGTATATCCATAGTGATCACCAGCTCTGCCCTACTACAGCTGTATATCCATAGTGATCACCAGCTCTGCTCTACTACAGCTGTATATCCATAGTGATCACCAGCTGTGCCCTACTACAGCTGTATATCCATAGTGATCACCAGCTCTGCTCTACTACAGCTGTATATCCATAGTGATCACCAGCTCTGCTCTACTACAGCTGTATATCCATAGTGATCACCAGCTCTGCTCTACTACAGCTGTATATCCATAGTGATCACCAGCTCTGCCCTACTACAGCTGTATATCCATAGTGATCACCAGCTCTGCCCTACTACAGCTGTATATCCATAGTGATCACCAGCTCTGCCCTACTACAGCTGTATATCCATAGTGATCACCAGCTCTGCCCTACTACAGCTGTATATCCATAGTGATCACCAGCTCTGCTCTACTACAGCTGTATATCCATAGTGATCGCCAGCTCTGCTCTACTACAGCTGTATATCCATAGTGATCACCAGCTCTGCTCTACTACAGCTGTATATCCATAGTAATCACCAGCTCTGCTCTACTACAGCTGTATATCCATAGTGATCACCAGCTCTGCCCTACTACAGCTGTATGTCCATAGAGTAGAGCAGAGCTGATCATGTGACCGAGAGCCGGAGCACCAGCAGGGAAGGCAGAGGAACAAGACTCTCTCTGCAAAGGTAATTATTTTGGCTTTAGTAATAAAGCTTATTCAGTGTAGGGTTTGCATCCATAAGCTTCATATCTTCCTGGAGCTTTCAGTCCTCCTCGCCTCTTCATCCCTGGTCACCACATTTGCTGTTCCTGCTCTCTATGAAGAAATCAACTAATTTCCTTACCTAGGCTACAATACAAAATCTGGGTGCTGCCCGGTGCCCCAATACCCTCATGTGACCGCTGATAGGAAGAAATTCTATACGAACATTGTACAATATGGCCGTGTGAAATCTACAATCTGTTTGCTCGGAGCCCGTAAACATTAGAGTGCAGCGAAGGATCCGAGAAAACAGACAAAATGAATAAATTAATAAATATTTTGGTAATGTAATTTGGTAATAGCCCCCAGTTACATACAGTGACTTTAATGCAGCCGTATGATGGTGATGATATGGCCGATGTGAATGTAGTGTGAATGTAGGCTTAGTATACCTGTGCTATGTATATACTAATCGCAGGGAGGCACAGGGATCTGTGGTCTGGCCATAGTCGCCATATAGTCCTACATGTATAAGCCGCAATCAGACACAAAAGATCTACCCAACGGGATCAGATGTTATTCAGCCCATAGTCAGAAGCCTTGGGATTCTCTCCGTGCAGATCCTGGTTCCTGCAGGTGCGGGTCACTGACTGGTTCATCATACGTATATCAGGGTGCTAATAGTAATATAATATCGGGGTTCTCCGTGCAAAATGTAAAGAGTATTACAGTGTCACATAGTGGGAGACAGGACCAAGGCATTGTACACAGATAGTGAGGGGTTAATATCGCAGTAATACGTGCAGCAGCGCTCAGGTCAGCCTGTGCCCCGGGGGGGGGGGGGGGTATTTTACAATAAACCCCTAAAACAGTCTCCGATTTTTGATAAAAAAAAAATATATTTTGGAAAAATTCTTTAATGGAAACAGATCTGGTCCCTGGTCCTCCAATATAGAGATCTTGGTCTCCTGTGAGTCTTTACATCGTCAAAGCTTCTTAAGACTTAGCGTGCAGACCAAGTGTCACCGTATCTGTAAACGGTTTTCTGTACAACCCCTTTAATCCTTAAAATCTAATGTATGAGGACCGCTCCCAAACAGCTCCTCGTATATCCACTACCTGGACCCTTGTAGATAAATTGGTTGTCTTAAATAGAGCTCATGGATTTCACAGATAGACAAAGGATTGATGCAAACAGCGCCCCCTGTCCTGGAGGACTCAGCTGGACCGTGTATTACACGGCTGCCTACCTATAGGATAGGACATAGTGTATTACCACTATTCTCCAGCAGTGGCCACTGCAGGAAAACCGTACAGCTTCCCTTGGAGATAAGAACTGATCTCCGTTACAGAACAAATTGTCTACATTTTTATTGGTCGACTGGTAAACTTTGTATCTTGTTTTTCTCATTATTTCTTATGACCATCCTCATTACATCTGAGCCAGTGTTCCCCAGGTCCATGCATTCCGCCACGTCGCTCCCGCGTTTCTCGCGATGGTCAGGGTAGTTGTACTTCATGACATTAACTTAAATGCACATTCATACCAATAAAGAAGGTTTCGTGTGACACCATTGTTCCTGCACTGACGTGTATTAGCGTAGCACAATAATCTCTCTCTATATTGTCAGGGTATTTGCCTAGAATGTAGCTTGTCGGTTTGCACAGTATATTGTCGCCACCTCTCTTGCTTCTTTCTCCATTGTACGTAGCATTAGAACGCCAAGCAATACTTTCCCTTTTTTTAGGATCCACGTTGAATGTACACTTGTGTTTTGGAGGGAACAATCGTCCAGCGAAGCATCTCATGTACCGAAGATATTTCTAGATATTTTGGATCTTCTCGGCCGCTCCGTCTGGTTGAGGAATGTGATTTTCATGCTTTCTAAATTTTTGTATTGACTCCCGAGTATTGAGACGATGTTGCCATTTTTTTGTAATTTGTTAAGAATTCTGACAGTGATTCCGCAAAAAAAAGTCTATTCTGAAAAATAAAAAACACTGAAAATGGGGATTAGAGATGTAGAACATTTACTGACGCGCTGCCTCGGGAGATCCGGACGTTTCGCCAGATTGGGATACAGTTTTGTAAATCGTAACGTGTCATTAGAGGAGAGTGGTTACATTAAACATTATAGAAGACTTTCACGTCCTCATCGATGTGCGGTATTATATACTGCTAGAAAGATGATGGCGCTGACTGGGATGTGCCAATATGGCCACTTATCACTACAGAAAAAGGTATAAGAGTCCGATCACTGGTGGCCCAATGGCAAGGTTCCCCAGTGATCAGGAGGACAAGGACCAAAAGATCCCCCATGGCCTCCTTCTGACCGGGGCACCATCCACTTCTATGGGGCGGTCAGGACTGTTATGCACCCGCAGCCCTGTAGAAGTGAATGGAGCTTTGTTCACACTATCACACTGGCGCTCCGTTCACAAGGAGGACTTGGGTGGGCCAAGAGATTGTAAACTCATCCCCTGTCTTGTGAATTGGGGAGACGTTTCTGTAGCGGCATAAGTTGACCCTACACTTTAGTCTGGCCTGCAGCTGCCATCGCTGACGCCCTCATACAGATACTTGCTCAGGTTGGCTGATGGAGAAATCCAATAACAGATTCTTCTGGCAGCAACTTATTTATCCAAGAAAATAGGGATTGGGCTGTTGCAATCCATCTGCCCGATCCTTATCTTCTGCAATATCTGAAAGAGTCATCACATTAGAGGATTGGCCGCTCCCATTGCAATCAATGGATTTGGTCGATGTGCATGTAATGTCTATGGGCAGTTTTATTTCTTTTACCTCCTCTATATGTTATTTTCACTTGGATGACGGAGATAATACCATGTGGGAATCCAGTTACCATTGATTTGGTCGGAGGCCCCCACACCCATAAGGTCATTGGCGACTCCACTGGATTCACAAGAGTTTCCTCTGCTGTGTGCGGGCTGTTAGTCGGATATTCTTATAGTTTGTGTTATATTGCTTAGATATGGAATATAATATCTGTATTCCCTTTTTGTTGTTAAGTGGTCGCTATTATTTCCAAAAAACTTTGGACATGTCAGAACTTTTGATTCCCAGAAGCAGTGAATGATGACTACTAGAGATGAGCGAACACTGTTCGGATCAGCCGATCCGAACAGCACGCACCCATAGAAATGAATGGAAGCACCTGTGACGCCGGCCGGCCGCCCGCAAAGTGTACGTACCAGGTGCTTCCATTCATTTCTATGGGTGCGTGCTGTTCGGATTGGCTGATCCGAACATTGTTCGCTCATCTCTAATGACTACGCCTCTCTGAGCTTCGAAAGGTGAGAAAACTGAGCAGAGACGTGGGGGGTCAGACCCATAGAGGGTTGGAAGCCCAAACACTTGGCCTCACTCCTCGGCTCCACTTCCAACCCTTCTTCCCCATCGGTCGTGGGGTCTCAGCACTTAGACCCCCACTAGGCAGACTTGACCCCCACTAGGCAGACTTGCTAACAGTTTTGTGATACAATAGTTTGCTGTGACTTCTCTGCATACACATCAGATCTGCCCAGGTATGGACTGGAGGTATAAGGTAGTCCCTGTCCCCAAAGCTTCATACACTGCACCATCGTTGATCTCTTCCCCTTTGGTCAGGGCTACAGGGAGATTTTGGCCGGGATTGAAGTTGTACATGGAGGGGTTACCAGTAAAATGAATTCCGGGCTTCACTGCACATGCAGATACTTTACGAGACTCATTCGCAACATTCTAAAATGTCACCAATGAAAATATAAACATTTTCTTTAGTAGTTTGCTGCCTGGGTCTTGCCTTCCAATGTTGCAGTGCCGGGGTCGTGTCAGTGTCTTGCCTTGTAATAGGGTTCTCCTATGGGCCAGTCCCTGTCTGCACTTTGTTCACATTGGGGGAATCCAATCCAATGTTCTGTTGTAGAGAGATGAGACCGCTCTCGTACCCCCCAGCTCCCGGATTGTGATCCTGTCCTGCAGTTTCCTTGCATTATAATGTAAATTTCTGCTAATTCCTGGTTTAGATCTCCATTGGGCAGACGGATTTATATCGATATAACCTTGTGCCAGTCAGGGCCTCTATGAAGACTGGCATACAAGTCGCCATTCTTAACCAATCTTCCCCACGGATAAACTGCTGCACCTATTTGGGTGACTGCATAATAAATATTCTACCTATGCGCCCCCGTGACGACGCCCCTTCCCATACATGTAGTAGTTCTGCCCCCCCCCCCCCCCTGTCCTTGGGATTATGGGCACAGTAGGACTTTAGTGCAGCTTTTCCATCATTCTGCACGGCTGACTTTCTTCAGGCCGTCATTGTTTATGTGGCGGTGATTCCGTTTACGCCTCGCCAGGGCTCTGTTTGTGCTGCTCAGTTGCTATATATTAACCCTCACATTATAATCTTCTTCTATTCTCTGTAAATACGGCGGCAGGGATCAGCCATTGTTTCTATGATTCACTGTCTTCTGCTCTTCTAGTAATCTCGGGCTAATCCAAATCCACCCATTACTTAACATTCTTCTCCACGAAGTGTAAACATGGACGGAATCTGTCACCGATTTAGGGGAAACCTCCAATGGGGTGTTTGTTCTTACCATGGACATGAATATAAAGTACAATAGAACCAAACATACCCGATAGTACTATGAGTGCATGAACCAAGGCTGCAACTGCACCACATCTATCGCTGCCACTAAGGCTCTAGTCACAAAGACATCACAAGGCCGCTCTAAAATCAATGCAAGCCTATGGACCGTTTCATACAAGCGCTATTTCATGGACTTTAGGAAAATTCTGTCGCACATGGACTGATACATCCGTGTTTGATGGCCATGGTCGAGTGAAATAAAGGAGAAAAAACTTTGAACTGTCAGTGTACGGGGGCTATACCTCATAGGATGGGACTAAATCGCAGATCAGTAGGGTCTGACACCTCCATGATCCTGAGAACAGGAGGGGGGTTGGGGGGGTTGGGGGGTGTACTTTGGTGTTCCTATTGAAATGTCATTAACCCCTTCCTGACATGTGCCGTAATAGTACGGCGCGTGTCGGGTCTGTAACTATGGCGACCGCCCGGGAGCCGGGCGGCCGTCATAGCCGCCGGGTGTCTACTGCTTTAAGCAGTAGACAACCGGCTCTCATGCCTCCGATCGGTCCCCGGACCGATCGGAGGCATTAACCCCTCCGGCGCTGCTGTCAAAGGCGCCGGAGGCGCCATTTTCCCGGCGGTGCATGGGCGCCGCCATTTTGGCAGGGATCGCCGGCTCCTGGAGCATGTTCCAGGGCCAACCCCCCGTTGCCATGACAGCCGGGAGCCTTGTTAAAGGCTCCCAGCCGGTCTGCAAATTCTCTCTTTTGCAGGCTGGTGTATACAGCCTGCAAAAGAGATGATGATTTTTTGCAATGCATTGCAATGCATTAGCATTGTAATACATTGCATTAGTGATCAGACCCCCTGGGGTTCAACACCCCTAGGGGGTCTAATAAATGCAAAAAAAAAATTTAAAAAAAAAGTAAAAAAAAATATAAAAAAATATAAAAAGTATTAAAAGTTCAAATCACCCCCCTTTCCCTAGAACAAATATAAAAGTAGTTAAAAACTGTGAAACACATACATGTTAGGTATCCCCGCGTCCGAAATCGCCCGCTCTACAAATCTATAAAAATATTTTTCCTGTTCGGTAAACGCCGTAGCAGGAAAAATAGTCAAAAGTGCCAAACCGCCATTTTTTCACTGTTTTAATTCTGATAAAAATTTGAATAAAAAGTGATCAAAGCAATAACATTTCCCCGAAAATGGTAGAACTACAAAGTACACCCGGCCCCGCAAAAAAAGACGCCCTATGCATCTCCGTACACTTACATATAAAAAAGTTACGGATGTCGGAATATGGCGACTTTTAGAAAAAAAATTTTTTAACACCGTTTTGGAATTTTTTTTAGGGGTCAAAATGTAAATAAAACCATATAAATTTGGTATCCCTGGAACCGTACCGAAACACAGAATATAGGGGACATGTCATTTTGGCTGCACAGTGAACGCCGTAAAACCAAAGCCCGTAAGAAAGTCACAGAAATGCATTTTTTCTTCAAATCCACCCCATTCTGAATTTTTTTCCTGCTTCCCAGTACATTATATAGAATAAGTAATGGCGGCATCATGAAAAAAAATTTGTCCCGCAAAAATTAAGACCTCATATGGCTCTGGGAGCGGAGAAATAAAAAAGTTATGGGGTTTAGAAGGAGGGGAGTCAAAAACGAAAAACGAAAATCAAAAAATGCCATCGGCGGGAAGGGGTTAAAGGGAGAGGGGGGATTCTGCATCCACCAAGGAGTCCGGCTGCTTTTATCACAGCTGCATTTACATTGGGGATAATACCACACACACCCCCCCCGCCCCAATCTCAGGATCTACAATTTACTATGTCACTGACTACAGATATACATGTGAGGTTCTTAGCGCACAGTTTGGTGACTTGTGTAGCCCATCTGCCATGTAACGGCCAACGTCCTCCTCATTCACATGGGTCCCTCCACTAAGACCCCAGAGATCAACTTCTCAGAGGCTGCCCTGTGACAGTGAGTATATAAGAAGGTCATTCCTGCCCTATATATACAGTGTCAGTGTAGGGACCCATCCGAATAAGGTCACTGAGTGGTCGATGGAGTCGCACGTCATGTAAAATGTCTGATGTCACTGCGGATAATACATCATTATATAGGAACTACTGGAGGCTCCCATATTATCTGCAAATAAAGATCATCCCCCAACCAATTCCGAGACACCTAATGAAGATCTCTGTGTGACGTCAAGGCCGAGGGACAAGATCTATTATTAGCGACCCACAACCTGCCATCTTTACAAATAGGAACTCGCTGCATTTATTCAGTGCTGATGTGAATCTATTACCACTTCTAATACAGCTCCATTATCAACAACGTTCATTCACAAACTCACCAGGACACCGACAGAATGACTGAAGACCACCGCGCCCATGAATGACAGAAGACCACCGCGCCCATGAATGACAGAAGACCACCGCGCCCATGAATGACAGAAGACCACCGCGCCCATGAATGACAGAAGACCACCGCGCCCATGAATGACCTGAATGACCACCGCGCCCATGAATGACCTGAATGACCACCGCGCCCATGAATGACAGAAGACCACCGCGCCCATGAATGACCTGAATGACCACCCCGCCCATGAATGACCACCCCGTCCATGAATGACAGAAGACCACCGCGCCCATGAATGACCTGAATGACCACCCCGCCCATGAATGACCACCCCGCCCATGAATGACAGAAGACCACCCCGTCCATGAATGACCTGAATGACCACCCCGCCAATGAATGACCACCTCGCCCATAAATGACTGAAGACCACCTTACTCATGAATGACTGAAGTGCTGCCCATTGTGTTGGATTGTCACTGCCGCCCTCTTCTCCCATTCTTGACACACTGATACAACACCGCAAGAGAAATTCTAGCACAGGCTTCCAAGTATCCGTTGTTTCAGGTGCTGCACATCTCGTATCTTCACAGAATAGACAATTGTCTTCAGATGACCTCAAAGATAAAAGTCTAAGCGGGTCAAATCAGGCGGCCTTGGTGGTCATTCAACTGGCCCACAACAACCAATCCACTTTCCAGGACTGCTCGGACCTGGCACCCATAATGTGGTCCTGCACCATCTTGCTGGAAAAACTCAGGGAACGTGCCGGCTTCAGTGCACAAAGAGGGAAAC
Organism: Leptodactylus fuscus; assembly: GCF_031893055.1. Taxonomy (NCBI): domain Eukaryota; kingdom Metazoa; phylum Chordata; class Amphibia; order Anura; family Leptodactylidae; genus Leptodactylus; species Leptodactylus fuscus. The sequence goes on along the minus strand of NC_134267.1, from coordinate 3,032,747 downwards.
ACGTCATCATGTAGTAATTTCAGATATCCAGTGTCATTGAGGTTTCCATTGATGAAGAATGGCCCCATTATCTTTGTACCCCATATACCACCCCACAGTCTAGGAGGGATCTATCCAGGGTGGGTCACACCAATGGCCGTGGTTTTGTTTGCCTCATCACTGAACATAATGTTCTGTGTAAACTGAGGGTCCTGTTCCAATTTTTGTTTTGTCCATTCTGCAAATTCAGTGCACTGATCGAGGTCTCCTGGTTGAGATGCTGCAGCGGGTGGAGTTTGTAAGGTGCCCTTTGTGAGTAGCTAATATCCGCCGAAGGGACTGATGCCGCTCTCCAGGGACACGCAACAAGGGCTACACTGAATGAAGCTTGGGCAGCCACTGATCTTTCTTCATTAGTCACACTTTTCATGGGTCCACATTTTGGCAAATCCAACACTGAACCAGTTTTACGAAATTTTGCAAGCAGTTTGCTAACTGTTGCATGGGAGATGGGTGGTCTCGTAGGGGGTCTTTCATAGAAATCTGCTGCAATGACCCCGATACTGCGTTCACCAGACATCAACACAATTTCTATCCGCTCCTCACGAGTTAACCTCTGCGACATGTCAATGGCTGTAAACAAAGAGAAAATTGTTAATAACTCATGAAAGAATAAAGTTACGGTAAAATCAAGGGCACCGTTGTTTTTCTTGTGAAATTGTCGATAAGTCTGATGTGTGACATGACCCTCTTCCCATTATACAGTCAGAAGCAGCCCCTCTCCTTTGGTAGTGAATGGGGAGTGTAGCCGTGGAACAGATCTTCTTCTGGCCATATACCTAGTATATAACTTCTGGCGCCAATACAGATGATCAGGACAGGGTCGGGGTTATGAATATTAGATTGGTGGGGGTCCAGCATTGGTTTGGTGTAGCTCGGGTGAGTATTGCTTGGCTTTGCAGACCAGTGATGTCTCCAGTCCTCAGGCACAAGGGTCAGGTGCCCTTATAGGTAGTGAAGACACTGCAGCACTTCTCCAAACACTGCACCCTGGGCTGAGCGGTGGGGTGTCGGGTGCTGGACCTTCACCAATCTGATATTGGCCTGTCCAATATGGAAACCCCTTTAAGATCCATAATGTGGGCAGGAGGTGTCTTAGCAATGTCTGCATATCTATATAGACAGGCGATGAGCGGACCCATAAATCTTCCACCCCTGACAGCACAATGCACCCGCTGTATATAAGATAACACTTAACTAGTGATTATATGAGGCGGATCCAGATTACCGGCCTAATGCTCAATTAAAGAATTAGCATGGAGCGGTTTGGTTTTTGCTTTTACACACCTACTGTTCCAGATGAATAACATACACCTCCCAAAAACCTGCACTAAAAATACCATAAATCTCAGGGTGTGATGGCAGGAGGCGAAGCTCTCACAAGGCTCAGCACATGGGGCCGGCATGCTGGACTGGGTGCATTAAGGACATTATTGGGCAATTACCTCCATATTGCAGGATGTCTGCTCCTAAAACTCACCCCAGCCCTGTAATATGGATTCAATTGCATCAATTAATATAGAAGGAGACTATAAATCTGTTTGTTAACTGGGGTAGAAATCACAGAATGGAGAGAAAGTCAGGCTGTATATAATGGAAAGGGCCCGGGCAGAGCAAGGAGCAGCTGGACGACTACAAGGTCATAGAGAGGATATAGGTAGTATACGGGTGATGACTTCATAGGGGATGGGCACCACTTTGGGTCCCAACAGAACTTGTAGTACTGAGCACTGTAGAGTTTCATGTAGTAAGGGCTAAATCTGGGAGAAGAAGCGTCCGGGTACGTCTTAGGGCGGCCATCTGGCCCTGCATAAATAAGAGTGGAGGGGAACAAATAAGAGGCTTATAAATAAGAATACCAGGGGCAGGTGGTAACATTGGGGGGGGGGGGGGGGATTACACGAATGACTGATGATCTAACAACTATCATGCTGAGCCTCATGGACCCAGAGGAGGGGGCGGCTGCATTTAGGAAACCTCACCTTAGGCACCCAGACAGCTATCATCCCCATCCTGGGGTCACAGCTGGTGGCTTTGGTTCCTATACAACCACCTATAGACTCGGAGACACGATGCCAGGATCCCTGCCTTCCCCCATTGCTTGCTATGGCTATGACCCTACCGACTATTCATGTCCTTGCATCCAATACTTCACTGGCTTAATAGAAGCAGCCCTGAGGATTGTAGACATGGACATGATAGTCAGTCTAGGAACCACAGCAGATAGGGATGTGAACCCCCCCCACACACACACACCTTCCCCAAAATGTAGATGGACAACCCTACACAGCTAGAAAACATTAATACTGAAGCTTCTCCCTTCCATTGCAACTTTCCAATATGGAGGTGAATAGGACGAGTCTGCACAGACTGCAGCTGCCAAATACGACCATGTTCACCTCTGCACTGGAGTCTTTGCTGTAGGGGCTTCCAAATTCTGCAAGTCTGATGACTCTTTAGTCCAATGGTTTCAGTTTTAAAGAAGGGACCCCTGACTGATTCCATTATAGTGAATGGCGTCCACTGGGCTCTGTATGTGACCTGTGTTGTAGCATGTATGTATGTTACATGTATGTTACATGCCCTATAGCCTAATGTGAGCTGGTAAATGTCTATAGCCAGAAATGTCCTTCCCCCTCACTGTTACCGTCTAACACCCAGGGCCACTGTGGATATAAGATGTAATTCTTACCCTGAACTATCAGATTCATTAATGGGGCCAATATCTCCTGGGATCTCCTCATCCATGTGACCTCGCCTTCCTTCTATAAGAAGCTTCAAGGGTTATGAGACATAAATATGGTCTATATATAGGGAGAAGGAAGCAGATTAAGGCTGTATTCACACAGAGTAACGCCAGGCGTTTTTTTGTGTGTTTTTTGCACATAGCGCCGCGTTAATGCCGCGCTATTTTGCGGTGGCGTTGACCGGCGTTAACGCGGCGTATACGCGGCGCTATGTGCAAAAAACACACAAAAACGCTTGGCGTTACTCTGTGTGAATACAGCCTAAGAAGGGCCGACTCCTCCAGACACCTCAGACTACTGAGTCACATCTATTAGGCTCCTGTCGCATGTTTAGCTGTGTTTCGCTGCCTGATTGTAGGTGACCCCTTGGTGTACAGGACACATCCGTGATCCCATTCACTTTGGCTATCTCTAGTGTTCTCATTGAAGTGAATGAGTCCCGTTCAGCACAGGCACGCCACGGCTGGATGCACAATGGGGGGGTCTCAGGATTGGTGAGGTTCTCTGCAGTAAAACCCCCATCATCAACTATTTGTCCTCTATAACAAGTACATATTATTTGTGGCATAAACCCTTTACACAAATCTCATCCAAGTGTTGCACCTAATACCTGCAGTGCTGACCCTTGGCTTTACTGGGTAAACTGGAGCAAAAATTTGCAGATTTCCAGGGTTTTTAGATTTTGTTTTTGCCACAGCGGCTGACAGAGGTGCAAGGAAGGATTGGATAGAAGGAGAATAATCACCAGGACTCTCTTCATACAAGTGCAAATACCTGCAAATAAGTAAATATTGCTCAGGGTGTACAAATATCTATTCTCTCACTGCTATAACAAAGAGCTCGAGTAGAAGAAACGTGAACCACAAACCTCCCAGGAACCGCCCTGCTCAGAGCACAGGACTTGCCGGTGACCCCCGTACTGCAAACCTTTAAGGGACTGTTCACACAATGATCCTCATTCACATTCCAGTGCAGTCCAAATGAATGGGCCTGACCGGCAGGGCGCCTCCTGCACTGGACTCCAGGGCACAATCCAGATGGACGCAATAAAAAGGCAGAGTCCGGGTGCAATTTGGTGATGACTTTGGGGTAAAATCCTACAAATTCCAACCTCCTCTTATGGGTCTCGCTATGGAAAGAAATATTACCCAGGACTCCGAGAGCGTCTGTCCGCCGGCTGGAACAACCATTATTTTCAGTATCACAAGGGACACATTTACCCCCTGCACATTTATAACTCTTGAGCCTTGTTTGTGACCGTTCAAAGCACAGCTCAGAGTGTGAACAGGACCTTAGTAGTAAAAATCGACCTCAATCATAACTGTCTGACCGCAGGGACCCCCACTGATAACAGGAACCTGTGTGATTGGTGCGGTTGTATATACTGTACGTGTGACCTCTGCTCCAGACACTTCTATGGGGACAGCGGGTAGAGCGCCCTGTTAGTCCCATATACAGTCCTATGAAAAAGTTTGGGCAGAGGTGGTCTGTGGATTGTCCTTGACTGTTCTCACCATTCTTCTTCTCTGCCTTTCTGATATTTTTCTTGGCCTGCCACTTCTGGGCTTAACAAGAACTGTCCCTGTGGTCTTCCATTTCCTTACTATGTTCCTCACAGTGGAAACTGACAGGTTAAATCTCTGAGACAACGTTTTGTATCCTTCCCCTATGTTGAACAATCTTTGTTTTCAGATCATTTGAGAGTTGTTTTGAGTAGCCCATGATGCCACTCTTCAGAGGAGATTCAAATAGTAGAACAACTTGCAATTGGCCACCTTAAATACCTTTTCTTATGATTGGATACACCTGGCTATGAAGTGCAAAGCTCACTGAGGTTACAAAACCAATTTTGTGCTTCAGTAAGTCAGTAAAAAGTAGTTAGGAGTATTCAAATCAATAAAATGATAAGGGTGCCCATACTTTTGCACCGGTCAAATTTTGGTTTAATGCATATTGCGCATTTTCTGTTAGTACAATAAACCTCATTTCAATCCTGAAATATTACTGTGTCCATCAGTTATTAGATATATCAAACTGAAATGGCTGTTGCAAATACCAAAATATTTAGAACTAAAAATGATTAAGATTAATAGGGGTGCCCAAACTTTTTCATAGGACTGTAAGTGAATGGAGAGGCGATCATCCATGACATGGGATCCCTGGTCTTGTCATTGCGGGGTCCATGTGATCAAACCCTCAGCATTTATTGTCTATCCTGTGGCTAGGACTTTACAGAGGCGAGTCCTTCATCTGCACATGTGGCAGTGACCTGAACTTCTGCTATTGGTTTAATGGCTGCAGTGAGAATCTTATCAACAAAAACCTATGAAAAATGTTTTTCTAATGATATTTTATTAGTTTTTGTCTTCTGTGATATCAGACTGCAGAAGACGTTTAATAAGCGGAGGCCCATGGAAGGTGAGCAGACATAAACCAGTGTTACTCACCTCTCCCTGGCTCTGGGCGGACTCCATGACTGACACCAGGAACCGCTGAGACCTGCGACTTGGCCCAGTGGTCACGTGGTGTTGGGACGCACAGACACAATCATCACAACGCTGTGTGACCCCCCCCCCCCCCAACAGCTGAGGCCTCAGGGGTCCCCGTCTCTTCAGATCCCAGAGTATAATAGGAGTTCTGGGTGGCCACATTGGACCCGAACAAAACCCCCGGCTGAACTTCACAAAATGAATCTTACAAAAGTCGCCTAACACTGTATATGGGGCGTGACATAAATAATTGCCATTAGCTGTAATCAAGGTGCAATGCCCAGTCCTATACAGCGTGCACCCCTGCTGGTCCGGGGCTACCCCTACTGCAGATTAACAGCCAATTGGGCTCAGAGGGCACCATGTAATACTTCAGTTCACCTGTGGGGGCGCTGGACGGGAACTGAACACTGGCCTAAAGGTTCCTTCTCTAAATGCTGATCACTTAGGGCCGCCGGCCGGGTCCTGCGAGAGATTCCTCTACTAATGTGGATTGTATAGAGCGGAGGACTCTTTTATACATGATAAATTGTTGATATTGGGGAATTATATTTGGGGTAAAGCAGAAAAGTTATTACATATTCTATTAGATAGAGATGAGCTGCAATACCAGAGACGTCTGCTGCAGAAACTGGACCAAAGAGGCGCAGCAGAAAGTTCAGGGGTTTCTAGCAGACGATTCCAAAGCTCTAGGAAGAAGATTATACAATCCTGTTACCTGAGAAATACTGTAGATTATATTCTGCCTGTACCCCTGGATGTCACAGGAGAGCGCTGCCATCTACAGGAAGAACAGAGCCCTGCACTACATAGACCCGCAGTACACCACAGTCTGGATACAGATATACACTATAGATGTGTACAGAATATTTTCCAACATGTGAACTGTCAGGTATAATGACATATCATTGCAAAAGTCCCTGGGGGGAACTGCTGTACCCTCTGTGCATGAAAACTGGCATCGATGGGAACAAAATAGCTGCAGCACATCTTTGGCACATTTTTTTCACCACCACAGTCCTCTTTGGACACTTTGCAAAAATGGGTGTCAGGGTGCAGAGCATGGAGGGCGGGGGGAGGGGTGCACTGACCTGACAGCAGATATCCTGGACACTGTATAATCTATAACCTCAGATAGGAACCTGCACCAGATAGGCCCAGTCCTAAATGTTGTGGCCCGGACTGGTGGCCCTCGTGTGGTCATGTACGTGGGATGACAGAAATGAATGGGTCAGTGTGCTATCCGGAGAAACCTGAATAAACCTGAACTACACCACGGTCTGCAAGGGCCTGAGATTGTGCCCTGACAATATATCTGTACAGCGCTGCGGAATATGATGGCGCTACATAAGGAAATAATATTACATATAGGACGTCAGTTCAAGAACCGGTCACTAAGCTGGAGGAATCCATGAGTGCTGGAAATGGGGTGTGTGTATGTATGTATATACAGTGTGTGTGTATGTATATACAGTGTGTGTGTATGTATGTATATACAGTGTGTGTGTGTGTATGTATGTATATACAGTGTGTGTGTGTGTATGTATGTATATACAGTGTGTGTGTATGTATGTATATACAGTGTGTGTGTGTGTGTATGTATATACAGTGTGTGTGTGTGTATGTATATACAGTGTGTGTGTGTGTGTGTGTATGTATGTATATACATATATATATACACACACACACACTTTTTTTACACCTAGACTATTGTGTGGGGAGGAGTTTGCTGCACATTTTGCTCTTATACTTTATTAACCTTTTCTACCACCTTTCAGTAGGTGACACGTTCCATTGTTTCCCCGGTCGTGCTCCGTCCATAGTCACTGTGCACCGCCATTGTATACAGGTATAGCAGTTACCAAAGTGGCTGTATCTCCAGCTTTATACTCTCTAGAAGGTATACAAAGTATTCACAGCATTTGCTAACACTAGAAGGGCCGGACTATCAGCCTTCATATGACACTAAAAACACTTTTTAGGCCGAGGCCCGACGTTGCAGAAACGCAGCTTTTTTGTTGCAGAATTTGTTGTGTTTTTTGAGCCAAAGCCAAGAATGTCTACAGAAGGAATATATAGGAAGTTCTTCTACTTCTCCTTCTGCTCGATCCAGTCCTGGCTTTGGCTATAAAAAAACGCAGCAAAATCAGCTGCGTTTCTGCAACGTGGGGCTTTGGCCTTCGGAGGTAACACTGGAGCTCCAGACCCATTGAGTGACCCCTCACCTCCTTGGCCAATGCCAGACTATACATAGAGATAAAACCGCGGGAATACAGGACGGGCCCCTGCCAATGCTAACAGACTGGATTCACACAGCAGAACACAAAGATATTCCTTTTTTTTTTCCACCATCATATTCGGCCACAGGATTGCCATGATGGACGCTGGTGCAGGTCATCAACATTGCGGCTTTTCTCTGCCCATTAGAATGAATGCGAATCTGCAGTGAGATTGTGCAGGAGACTGATTTTTTTTCTCTCTGTTGTACTGCGATATCTGCCACCCACTGAAAGCAATGGGACGTAGATTTGGGACAGAAACCTCCGTGTGAACTTAGCCAAAGAGTTACGTCGGAGAACTTTAGAACCGATTGTCTATTAAAAGGAAGCAAAACAGGTTAGAAGAGATGGCCAGGACTCGTTCTGTTTGAGATTGCTGCAGAATGTGTTGTCTTTCTAGCCGATGCATTTAGGTGTGGTCATGTGACCATCCTCCCATATACCGGGCACACCATCACCTCCATTCTGCAGTCCGCACCGTTCTCCTGTGTGACAGCACCAGTATATAGTGCACATGATATAGTGAGGGTATACGGACACGCTACACACCAGACATGTCACCAACATACACAGCAGAAGGGCAGGGACGCAGAGAGGAGTCGGCCCACAATAAGTGACGAAGGTGATGGCGCCCGGAGAGTGGGCACAGCCGTCTGCACTGCCGGGTACACACACAAACACAGGAGGATCACATGACCACGGAGGTAATAATGTCATATATTAAAAATGAATTGACTAGCAAGATGAAGACAATCACAAAATCTGAGTCCTGGACATCCCATTTAATAATACAAACAAACCCCCCCCCCATCGTTACACATATACAATACTGAGAAAAGCCAAAACACCAAGAGCAAAGAGTAACGGAAACCCATAAAAATAGAAATAAGGGGTGCAAAAATAGATTTATTGTCAGTTCTTCCAAACCATCGTCTGTCATTCTGTTCAGCTTCTGCTACAAACGGCCGCATGGGCAGCAGTGGCAGAAGAATTAGGGATGGGGTGGGGAGTTTTTAGGGTGCACGTATTCTATGGGCTTCCTGTTAGGTATTCACAGCAATAGGTTACATGAATGTACATCCATAGGCCGGGGCTCCTGCAGATCCGCTCAGTGCCCCAAATCCTCAGGGAGTCTCCGGACGGATAAGACTTGGGCTCCATCAACGTCTCCTTGTGCAGAACTGAAGTAAGAAGCCGACCCTGTCTTTGTCACCCTCTTAAGGTCACTCACAAATTTTTTTTCTTCCCCACAAGAAAACAATGCGGATGATTTTACTGGGACTTGTTCTGAGGATCAGGCCCAGGAAACATTAGTAAAATCTTAGATTTATTCCTTTACCCCATCACAAGGCCGGAGCTCCGCGGCAGCAGCAGACAATAGCGGTGACAACATGGCGGGATTTGGGTTATTGTCTCATTTGAAAGTGTCCCAACCAACCTTGGGACAACGGTGACAGTCTAACGTTTGCAATGAGCCCCCCCCCCCCATCTCTCCAGATAGTGACTTGCTATGGACGATGCGTCGCTGTGCAGACCTTGCCTTAGGACACAGATATTTGCAATAGGTAAATCCAACAAGTATTCTTCAATGAATTTGCAGCTGAAATACAAGGATGAGTCGGATTTCTCCAGGGAAAATGGTTTTCTCTCGAGGCCGAAGAAGGTGAAAAAACAAACAAGCAAAACCTCACCCTCACCCGTCTCCGATGCACTGATGTCCCATCCCGCAGCCTAAGGAAAGGACCCAGGTCAGGTGAGGTATGACCGACGTTCCAGATCCTTTCCTTAGGCCACGGCGCTCACGTGCAGTAAAAACTTCCACCAGAAGAAGCCCCGGGATGAACAAGACAGTGGAGGGAGACACCGAAAACAGGTGAATGGTTTTTTTATTTTTTCACCTTCTCCAGCCTCAGGAGAAAAAAAGTTTTTCCTGGACAACCCCTTTAAGTGTAGCAAAAAAAAATAAAAAAAATAAATAAATCAAACACCAATTTTTGCACCTCAGAAGTAAAGTCTTGGCGATCTCCAGTTCTCCCATTACATGCTGAGCGCCGTCCACCACCAGCCTAGCTGCAGAATTGACCCCTGTTCTTGGGATTGGTGGTCAGATCCCCACTGATCAGGTATCTAGCCTATGGGTGGAGAATAACTACAATTCTATGGGAACAATTCCATGTGGAACAAAGAGAATCTGTCACCGCCATAGTGTCCTATATCGGTCCCATCAGCTTCAGTACAAAAACTGCAGTAAGACCTGCAACAAAAAAGTGCAACTTTTCTGCAAGGTGCGGCCTCAGCCTAAAACCTCCAACTATACAGGACAGATCCATGGAGGATGGGGAAGCCATTGTTCTGCCTGATCTGACGGCAGCAGAAAGCAGCCACAAGCCATAAAGATCAAGGACTCTAGAGCAGGTGCCGTCACTGAGATGACACCAGGACACGGCGCCCCCTGCTGTAATACTGCAGACATCCAGTAAATGCCCCAGCACTGGCGGTGAGGTCTCTATTACTGCTCTAGTGCTCTGAGTAACATTAGGTCACAGAGTCCCCATACAATCTGCAGCGGTTTTGGTTCTGAGCACATTTTTCCGTTTCAAATTGACTTGGAACGTAGACCAGGTATCAGTAGATAAGATGAGGGTTTAGCAACGTGCAAATGCTCAACCTGTAATGTCGCCTTATAAGACACAGAACTATATAAGTCATACAAAGCAGAAAAAACGCTTTTTTTATTTTACGCAGATTTTACTGTATTTTATTGAGCCAATGCAAAGAGGAGATTTAGCAGAAAAGGAGTCTGTCAGCAGGAAGGGAGTCTGTCAGCAGGAAAACCCGGATCAGACTAATGACAGCACCTTGTAAGGCGGCTTCTACACTTTCCAAAGATGTCTTATCCTTATTGCAGTTCCATTTTCATGAAAAATTAGGATTTTATTCTTATGCAAATTAGCTGACAAGGGCTTTAGGGGCGTGTCTTCTCCTGCTGGGGCTTCATTCTCTGTAATCTCTAAGTAATCGCCCCTAGCTGCCGCCTAGCACCCCCTCCCCATTGTTTGAGTGACATCTTCCACACTTTTCTCTAGACAACCTAAGTGCAGACAGAGAAGGAAGCCTCCGCAGGAGAAGAAACGGGGCTAAACCTTCATTTGCATAAGAATAAAATGCTGATTTTCATTAAAATGGAGCTGCAAGAAGAATAAGAAAGACATCTTAGGAAAGTGTAGTATCCGCCCTACAAGGTCCTGTCACAAGTCCTTCCCATAGATTTCCGATTCCTTTTTAAGATATTTCCGGCTTTGTCTCCAAAAACTCAGAAAAATCTGTAGTAACAAACAAACGCAGATGTTCTGCAACGTGTGGCCTTGGCCTAAATCCTCCATCAGCAGCTTCTTCTCAAACTCCAACTATATCTATGAACACAGCGCAGGCCCTAGGGCAGGGGTCGGCAACCTATGAGGTCCTCGGAGTGCCGGACAATAATTGTAAGGCTGACGACCTCTACACTAAAGTCATCTAGCACAAACATAGAGGTGCTGCCATACTGCGCTCCCAGCCACACGTGCTTACCGCTATTTGCCTGGATACACATGTGATTTTCCATTAGAAGTGATGTAAGTACATGTGTAACCCATAATTAGTGATAATGTATGTGACTGGGAGCAGAGGGAGGTAATACCTGTAGGGGGCGACACACAATGTTCCTGGGTGCTGCATGTAGTCCCCAGTTGTCAGTAACTTCAGTTTTCTGTAAGGGCGGGTTCACACCGGCACCCGGTCCCCACTTTGTGGGTTTCCGTCTTCTGCCTGAGAAACTAGACAGGAGACAGAAACCCAGCAGTCAGTGTCCGCCCGTGAGCGTCTTCAGATCTCTGCGGCAAAACTGTTTTTTCTTTTTTAACCGGTCACAAAGTCCTGCAGGTCCGACTATGTCCAGTAAAAAAAACCCAAAAACTGTTTCACTGCAGAGAGGAAGAAGACGCTGACAGGCGGACACTTTGCAAACCCATTCAAGTGATTGGGTTTGAAAACTGACTGCTGGTTTTTGTCTCCTGTCCAGTTTCTTGGGCAGGAAACAGAGACCTGCAAAGTGGAGACCGGGCGCAGGTGTGACCCCGCCCTCAGGGAAACGGGGAATATATATATATATATATATATATATATATATATATATATATATATATATTTGGTGGGCAGTGAGAAGGGGGCGTGTCCTACACCTCGGCTCTAGCAGAGCACTGAAGCGACGCTCCGTCTACATTTACTACACTTAGTCACGGAAGTTGGGGCCGGCTGCTGTGACAGCCAGGGGTTGCCGACCTCTGCCATAGGGGATGGATGAGCAACGGATCTAAATGTGCCAATCCCTACTCCTCTTTATAACCAAGAATCGCCCCAAAACTGAACTGTATGGACGCTTTGATCTGTACTGAGGTTCTGTCCACACAACATGGCTGCTGCAAGTGGCTGAAACCCCAATTGAAGGTAGTACCTCAGATTTACTGCAAAATCACATGGTCATTGTACATGATGCAGGAGATGGTTTTTGCCCACGTCGTCCTACTGAAAGTATCTGATTTCTGCTCTGACGACTCTACTATACCAGTGTATTATCTACAGGATGTCCTCACTATCGGCATCAGTATCATCTTGCAGAAAAGATGCCGAAACCTTTCATTCTCCTCCAAGACGGCTCTTGCAAGTTTGAGTGGACAAGGAAAGAACCTGCAATGTAAGTGCGCTCGCTCACAGCTTAGATGATCTCAGTTACTTTGCAGCTTTAATTCTAGAAGTAGTTTTAACCAAACTCCAGAAACCATTAGCAGATCTAACAGTGTGGAGGATAAATACTGAAGTATAAGAAACATGGGAGAGGGTTGCGGAGTCTACACATTAGACTTGGGGGCAGAATTGAGGGGGATCTCATTGAGTTCAGTCCGCAGACACAGATACTCGCCAGTCACTGCCATGAGGCCGATGCAAACAAACATCAGCAGCCACCAAGTGATTGTGCTCGGGAACTGAGCGTTATATATCCAACATCCCAACATGTGGAAAAGATGGACGGTCACCGTGAAGTCCAGACACTGCTTTCCCCTGCGGATAAAGTAGAGCAGTCCCAAAGCGCAGGTTAAAGAGTTCAAGATGAAAGCCATCATGGTGATCCTCCCGTGCACTGAAGAAAATCCCAAAAGTTCAAAACTGAAGAGCTGGTCAAGGGAAGGGCTGTAGTGAATCAACAGGTCCAGTAATGCAATCCAGAGGCCCAGGCAGCCATAGTAGATGAACTGCATCAGCGCGATCTGAGAGACGATCAGGACGGGATCCCACACGTAGCTCCGGAACTGTCCGGCCATTCTCATCATACAGTATTTAAGAAACGACAGGGGAAGAGCTCAGGAGATTATGGCTGAAGAAGAAAACATAAGTACGTATAATATAGAAGAGTGTGACAACAAAGCAAGTGCACAGAAGACAATACATAGAAGTCAATGGGGTATAAGAAGCCACTGCAGCAGACAGGAGAGCACGGGCCATGACTGGTGGAACCAGGAACTGACAAGACGATTAACAGAGGAACAGAACAGGTATAGGAAAAAATCCTCAGAACTATTATTATTACTTTATTATAACAGAAATGGAGCGATGTCCTCACCAATGTGCGGTATTATACACCGTTACAATGCCGCGCACTCTTGGCTTTCCCTTTTTGTCTCCCGGGGCTGAGATATCTGTGTCATTAGTTTTGGCACCGATATATCCCCACTGTCAGAAGGACAGACCTCACAGCCTAGCACAGGGGGTGAGAACATCCCTCCTGACAGTACAAGGCTATGATAGGGTGCAGCCGGGGGGAGGGCGCTCATTACTGCTCAGTGATGACCCCAGGCTGTAAGGCCCCGCCCATCTGACTAAAGGGAAATATCAGGGTCATATAATCCCGCACATGTGAGGACATAAAAGGTCCTCTTTAAAGAACCTGACAAACTGTAGGCCGGTGCACATGGGCAAATTGCAGAGAAGTGCTGATCAAATCTGTGATATAGTGACAATCTATGGGGACCTAGTGCACCTCCCTATACCCTCCATTTTATCCAGGGGCACATCGTTTTTTTTTGTTTTTTTTTACCCTCATGGAATGAGTCTGTATTAGAGAACAATGAAATGACGCAGTGTGTTCTGGCAGAGCGCACTATAGACGTATTCTGCAGAATGTTTGGATGCTACACAAATACAAATCTCATCCACATGATGCCCTGGAAGTGTAAACCTGCAGCATGTCAGTGATTTCTCCAGATCTGTGGCCTTCAACCATTGCAATGCAGGGAACCCACAGTAACATCTAGGGGTGAGCTATATCTGGGGGTGAGCTATATCTGGGGGTGAGCTATATCTGGGGGTGAGCTATATCTGGGGGTGAGCTATATCTGGGGGTGAGCTATATCTGGGGGTGAGCTATATCTGGGGGTGAGCTATATCTGGGGGTGAGCTATATCTGGGGGTGAGCTATATCTGGGGGTGAGCTATATCTGGGGGTGAGCTATATCTGGGGGTGAGCTATATCTGGGGGTGAGCTATATCTGGGGGTGAGCTATATCTGGGGGTGAGCTATATCTGGGGGTGAGCTATATCTGGGGGTGAGCTATATCTGGGGGTGAGCTATATCTGGGGGTGAGTTATATCTGGGGGTGAGCTATATCTGGGGGTGAGCTATATCTGGGGGTGAGTTATATCTGGGGGTGAGCTATATCTGGGGGTGAGCTATATCTGGGGGTGAGCTATATCTGGGGGTGAGTTATATCTGGGGGGTGAGCTATATCTGGGGGGTGAGCTATATCTGGGGGTGAGCTATATCTGGGGGTGAGTTATATCTGGGGGGTGAGCTATATCTGGGGGGTGAGCTATATCTGGGGGTGAGCTATATCTGGGGGTGAGCTATATCTGGGGGTGAGCTATATCTGGGGGTGAGCTATATCTGGGGGTGAGCTATATCTGGGGGTGAGCTATATCTGGGGGTGAGCTATATCTGGGGGTGAGCTATATCTGGGGGGTGAGCTATATCTGGGGGGTGAGCTATATCTGGGGGTGAGCTATATCTGGGGGTGAGTTATATCTGGGGGGTGAGCTATATCTGGGGGTGAGCTATATCTGGGGGTGAGCTATATCTGGGGGTGAGCTATATCTGGGGGTGAGCTATATCTGGGGGTGAGCTATATCTGGGGGTGAGTTATATCTGGGGGGTGAGCTATATCTGGGGGGTGAGCTATATCTGGGGGTGAGCTATATCTGGGGGTGAGCTATATCTGGGGGTGAGCTATATCTGGGGGTGAGCTATATCTAGGGGTGAGCTATATCTGGGGGGTGAGCTATATCTGGGGGTGAGTTATATCTGGGGGTGAGTTATATCTGGGGGGTGAGCTATATCTAGGGGTGAGCTATATCTGGGGGTGAGCTATATCTGGGGGTGAGCTATATCTGGGGGTGAGCTATATCTGGGGGTGAGCTATATCTGGGGGTGAGCTATATCTGGGGGTGAGCTATATCTGGGGGTGAGCTATATCTGGGGGTGAGCTATATCTGGGGGTGAGCTATATCTGGGGGTGAGCTATATCTGGGGGTGAGCTATATCTGGGGGTGAGCTATATCTGGGGGTGAGCTATATCTGGGGGTGAGCTATATCTGGGGGTGAGCTATATCTGGGGGTGAGCTATATCTGGGGGTGAGCTATATCTGGGGGTGAGCTATATCTGGGGGTGAGCTATATCTGGGGGTGAGCTATATCTGGGGTGAGCTCTGGCGCCTTGCAGGAAAATCCTGCCACGTGTTTATCTGACGTGGCCTGGCCTTAGGGTGACGTTACCTGCGGCCTTGTTACAGAAGTTACGTATTTCAGTGAATGGCAGGATCCTTTCCTCACCTGGCATGAACTTCCTCTTGTTGAAGACACCGGGAGATACGTAACAGACCTAAAAGGAGAAAACATACACTGTTAATAAATAATACACCCCCCCCCCCCAAAAAAAAAACAAAAAAACAAAAACCAAAAGAGTGAGTTTCCTGAGTTGTAAGCCCCGGGGCTGTGGGTTATTAGGCTACAGCCTGACTCTGTCGGCCATAAGCAGTAAAGATCCTCTAATTCATTAAAAGACCAGTGACTTCCTAACTATCGGTAATTACTGTAATTATGTAACCATGTGATTTAGAAGCCGGAGACTAATTACTCCTCCTCCTGTGACTGCAGAGCCCTGGAGCCCCATCACTAACTAACAGCAGGTATCTGGCCCTTTAATATACTCTAGATCTGTGTTTGCTGTCAGTGAGTGAGACTTTCTTCTTCTGAGGGGCAGACGCTCATACAAACCTAATATTTCTTAGTGCTCAGTGTCTGCGTCGATTGTATCAAGACACGATAATCATCTGAGCCCCTCACAGTAAAGAAGACCCTTCACCACCTCCAATACGTTCAGCGCTCCAGCTAATAGACACACGTCTGCTGATTTCAGCAGTTGGAATTTTCTCTCTAGTCCCCACCGTTCCTGAGCAATCAGTGCTGTTAGTTTTGGTGCCTGATGTGCTATGTAAGCTCTGTAATGTCAGGTGGGTGGGGCCAGGCAGGGGTTTGATTGAGAGCTCCAATCAGAGAAAAATTCCAATTGCACCAGAATCAGAGGAGCAACGACTATTAACAGATACTGGAAATGGTACACGTGGAGAAAGGTCGTCTTTAAAACAAATCACTTTCTGGACACAAGTGGAGCAAACCCTCAGCTGTGAGTAGCTCCAGTCCATGCTAATGTTCTGCCCTTGGCTGCCAATAGAAATGTCTCCGGTCTTAGAGGGCAGATCTGTGGAGGACGCGAGAGTCAGAGGATTGGAGAAGGTTTCTGGGTCTTTATAGGAATCCTCCTCCCCTGAGCGCTGGCTGAGACTTGTGGTTCTCCTCACCTAAGGGGCCGCGTCTGGCTGAGACTTGTGGTTCTCCACACCTAAGGGGCCGTCCTCTGGCTGAGACTTGTGGTTCTCCTCACCTAAGGGGCCGCCGTCTGGCTGAGACTTGTGGTTCTCCTCACCTAAGGGGCCGCGTCTGGCTGAGACTTGTGGTTCTCCTCACCTAAGGGGCCGCCGTCTGGCTGAGACTTGTGGTTCTCCTCACCTCAGGGGCCGCCGTCTGGCTGAGACTTGTGGTTCTCCTCACCTAAGGGGCCGCCGTCTGGCTGAGACTTGTGGTTCTCCTCACCTAAGGGGCCGCCATCTGGCTGAGACTTGTGGTTCTCCTCACCTAAGGGGCCGCCGTCTGGCTGAGACTTGTGGTTCTCCTCACCTCAGGGGCCGCCGTCTGGCTGAGACTTGTGGTTCTCCTCACCTAAGGGGCCGCCATCTGGCTGAGACTTGTGGTTCTCCTCACCTAAGGGGCCGCGTCTGGCTGAGACTTGTGGTTCTCCTCACCTAAGGGGCCGCGTCTGGCTGAGACTTGTGGTTCTCCACACCTAAGGGGCCGCCATCTGGCTGAGACTTGTGGTTCTCCTCACCTAAGGGGCCGCGTCTGGCTGAGACTTGTGGTTCTCCACACCTAAGGGGCCGCCGTCTGGCTGAGACTTGTGGTTCTCACCTAAGGGGCCGTCCTCTGGCTGAGACTTGTGGTTCTCCACACCTAAGGGGCCGCGTCTGGCTGAGACTTGTGGTTCTCCTCACCTAAGGGGCCGCGTCTGGCTGAGACTTGTGGTTCTCCTCACCTAAGGGGCCGTCCTCTGGCTGAGACTTGTGGTTCTCCTCACCTAAGGGGCCGCCGTCTGGCTGAGACTTGTGGTTCTCCACACCTAAGGGGCCGTCCTCTGGCTGAGACTTGTGGTTCTCCTCACCTAAGGGGCCGCCGTCTGGCTGAGACTTGTGGTTCTCCACACCTAAGGGGCCGCGTCTGGCTGGGACTTGTGGTTCTCCACACCTCAGGGGCCGCGTCTGGCTGAGACTTGTGGTTCTCCACACCTAAGGGGCCGCGTCTGGCTGGGACTTGTGGTTCTCCACACCTAAGGGGCCGCATCTGGCTGAGACTTGTGGTTCTCCACACCTAAGGGGCCGCCGTCTGGCTGAGACTTGTGGTTCTCCTCACCTAAGGGGCCGCGTCTGGCTGAGACTTGTGGTTCTCCACACCTAAGGGGCCGCATCTGGCTGAGACTTGTGGTTCTCCACACCTAAGGGGCCGCCGTCTGGCTGAGACTTGTGGTTCTCCACACCTAAGGGGCCGCGTCTGGCTGGGACTTGTGGTTCTCCACACCTAAGGGGCCGCGTCTGGCTGAGACTTGTGGTTCTCCACACCTAAGGGGCCGCGTCTGGCTGAGACTTGTGGTTCTCCTCACCTAAGGGGCCGCGTCTGGCTGAGACTTGTGGTTCTCCTCACCTAAGGGGCCGCCGTCTGGCTGAGACTTGTGGTTCTCCACACCTAAGGGGCCACCATCTGGCTGAGACTTGTGGTTCTCCTCACCTAAGGGGCCGCGTCTGGCTGAGACTTGTGGTTCTCCTCACCTAAGGGGCCGCCGTCTGGCTGGGACTTGTGGTTCTCACCTAAGGGGCCGCGTCTGGCTGAGACTTGTGGTTCTCCACACCTAAGGGGCCACCATCTGGCTGGGACTTGTGGTTCTCCTCACCTAAGGGGCCGCGTCTGGCTGAGACTTCTGGTTCTCCTCACCTAAGGGGCCGCGTCTGGCTGAGACTTGTGGTTCTCCACACCTAAGGGGCCACCATCTGGCTGAGACTTGTGGTTCTCCTCACCTAAGGGGCCGCGTCTGGCTGGGACTTGTGGTTCTCCACACCTAAGGGGCCGCCATCTGGCTGAGACTTGTGGTTCTCCTCACCTAAGGGGCCGCCATCTGGCTGAGACTTGTGGTTCTCCTCACCTAAGGGGCCGCGTCTGGCTGAGACTTGTGGTTCTCCACACCTAAGGGGTCGCCGTCTGGCTGAGACTTGTGGTTCTCCACACCTAAGGGGCCGCCGTCTGGCTGAGACTTGTGGTTCTCCACACCTAAGGGGCCGCGTCTGGCTGAGACTTGTGGTTCTCCTCACCTAAGGGGCCGTCCTCTGGCTGAGACTTGTGGTTCTCCTCACCTAAGGGGCCGCCGTCTGGCTGAGACTTGTGGTTCTCCTCACCTAAGGGGCCGCCGTCTGGCTGAGACTTGTGGTTCTCCACACCTAAGGGGCCACCATCTGGCTGGGACTTGTGGTTCTCCTCACCTAAGGGGCCGCGTCTGGCTGAGACTTCTGGTTCTCCTCACCTAAGGGGCCACCATCTGGCTGAGACTTGTGGTTCTCCACACCTAAGGGGCCGCGTCTGGCTGGGACTTGTGGTTCTCACCTAAGGGGCCACCATCTGGCTGGGACTTGTGGTTCTCCTCACCTAAGGGGCCACCATCTGGCTGAGACTTGTGGTTCTCCTCACCTAAGGGGCCGCGTCTGGCTGGGACTTGTGGTTCTCACCTAAGGGGCCGCGTCTGGCTGAGACTTGTGGTTCTCCACACCTAAGGGGCCACCATCTGGCTGGGACTTGTGGTTCTCCTCACCTAAGGGGCCGCGTCTGGCTGAGACTTCTGGTTCTCCTCACCTAAGGGGCCACCATCTGGCTGAGACTTGTGGTTCTCCTCACCTAAGGGGCCGCCGTCTGGCTGAGACTTGTGGTTCTCCACACCTAAGGGGCCACCATCTGGCTGAGACTTGTTGTTCTCCTCACCTAAGGGGCCGCGTCTGGCTGAGACTTGTGGTTCTCCACACCTAAGGGGCCGCGTCTGGCTGGGACTTGTGGTTCTCACCTAAGGGGCCACGTCTGGCTGAGACTTGTGGTTCTCCACACCTAAGGGGCCGCGTCTGGCTGGGACTTGTGGTTCTCCTCACCTAAGGGGCCGCGTCTGGCTGAGACTTCTGGTTCTCCTCACCTAAGGGGCCGCCGTCTGGCTGAGACTTGTGGTTCTCACCTAAGGGGCCGCCATCTGGCTGAGACTTGTGGTTCTCCTCACCTAAGGGGTCGCCGTCTGGCTGAGACTTGTGGTTCTCCTCACCTAAGGGGCCGCGTCTGGCTGGGACTTGTGGTTCTCACCTAAGGGGCCGCGTCTGGCTGAGACTTGTGGTTCTCCACACCTAAGGGGCCGCCATCTGGCTGGGACTTGTGGTTCTCCTCACCTAAGGGGCCACCATCTGGCTGAGACTTGTGGTTCTCCTCACCTAAGGGGCCGCCGTCTGGCTGAGACTTGTGGTTCTCCTCACCTAAGGGGCCGCCATCTGGCTGGGACTTGTGGTTCTCCTCACCTAAGGGGCCACCATCTGGCTGAGACTTGTGGTTCTCCTCACCTAAGGGGCCGCGTCTGGCTGGGACTTGTGGTTCTCACCTAAGGGGCCACCATCTGGCTGAGACTTGTGGTTCTCCACACCTAAGGGGCCGCGTCTGGCTGGGACTTGTGGTTCTCACCTAAGGGGCCGCGTCTGGCTGAGACTTGTGGTTCTCCACACCTAAGGGGCCACCATCTGGCTGGGACTTGTGGTTCTCCTCACCTAAGGGGCCGCGTCTGGCTGAGACTTCTGGTTCTCCTCACCTAAGGGGCCACCATCTGGCTGAGACTTGTGGTTCTCCTCACCTAAGGGGCCGCGTCTGGCTGAGACTTCTGGTTCTCCTCACCTAAGGGGCCACCATCTGGCTGAGACTTGTGGTTCTCCACACCTAAGGGGCCACCATCTGGCTGAGACTTGTGGTTCTCCTCACCTAAGGGGCCGCCGTCTGGCTGAGACTTGTGGTTCTCCTCACCTAAGGGGCCACGTCTGGCTGAGACTTGTGGTTCTCCTCACCTAAGGGGCCGCGTCTGGCTGAGACTTGTGGTTCTCCTCACCTAAGGGGCCGCCGTCTGGCTGAGACTTGTGGTTCTCCACACCTAAGGGGCCACCATCTGGCTGAGACTTGTGGTTCTCCACACCTAAGGGGCCGCGTCTGGCTGGGACTTGTGGTTCTCCACACCTAAGGGGCCGCCATCTGGCTGAGACTTGTGGTTCTCCACACCTAAGGGGCCGCGTCTGGCTGGGACTTGTGGTTCTCCACACCTAAGGGGCCACCATCTGGCTGAGACTTGTGGTTCTCCACACCTAAGGGGCCGCGTCTGGCTGAGACTTGTGGTTCTCCACACCTAAGGGGCCGCGTCTGGCTGAGACTTGTGGTTCTCCTCACCTAAGGGGCCGCGTCTGGCTGGGACTTGTGGTTCTCCTCACCTAAGGGGCCGCGTCTGGCTGAGACTTGTGGTTCTCCTCACCTAAGGGGCCGCCGTCTGGCTGAGACTTGTGGTTCTCCACACCTAAGGGGCCACCATCTGGCTGAGACTTGTGGTTCTCCACACCTAAGGGGCCGCCGTCTGGCTGGGACTTGTGGTTCTCCACACCTCAGGGGCCGCGTCTGGCTGAGACTTGTGGTTCTCCACACCTAAGGGGCCGCGTCTGGCTGAGACTTGTGGTTCTCCTCACCTAAGGGGCCGCCGTCTGGCTGAGACTTGTGGTTCTCCACACCTAAGGGGCCGCGTCTGGCTGAGACTTGTGGTTCTCCTCACCTAAGGGGTCGCCGTCTGGCTGAGACTTGTGGTTCTCCTCACCTAAGGGGCCGCCGTCTGGCTGAGACTTGTGGTTCTCCACACCTAAGGGGCCGCGTCTGGCTGAGACTTGTGGTTCTCCACACCTAAGGGGCCGCCGTCTGGCTGAGACTTGTGGTTCTCCTCACCTAAGGGGCCGCGTCTGGCTGAGACTTGTGGTTCTCCTCACCTAAGGGGCCACCATCTGGCTGAGACTTGTGGTTCTCCTCACCTAAGGGGCCGCGTCTGGCTGAGACTTCTGGTTCTCCACACCTAAGGGGCCACCATCTGGCTGAGACTTGTGGTTCTCCACATCTAAGGGGCCGCGTCTGGCTGAGACTTGTGGTTCTCCACACCTAAGGGGTCGCCGTCTGGCTGAGACTTGTGGTTCTCCTCACCTAAGGGGCCGCGTCTGGCTGAGACTTGTGGTTCTCCTCACCTAAGGGGCCGCGTCTGGCTGAGACTTGTGGTTCTCCTCACCTAAGGGGCCGCGTCTGGCTGAGACTTGTGGTTCTCACCTAAGGGGCCACCATCTGGCTGGGACTTGTGGTTCTCACCTAAGGGGCCGCCGTCTGGCTGGGACTTGTGGTTCTCCTCACCTAAGGGGCCGCGTCTGGCTGAGACTTGTGGTTCTCCTCACCTAAGGGGCCGTCCTCTGGCTGGGACTTGTGGTTCTCACCTAAGGGGCCGCCGTCTGGCTGGGACTTGTGGTTCTCCACACCTCAGGGGCCGCGTCTGGCTGAGACTTGTGGTTCTCCACACCTAAGGGGCCACCATCTGGCTGAGACTTGTGGTTCTCCTCACCTCAGGGGCCGCGTCTGGCTGGGACTTGTGGTTCTCCACACCTCAGGGGCCGCGTCTGGCTGAGACTTGTGGTTCTCCACACCTAAGGGGCCGCGTCTGGCTGAGACTTGTGGTTCTCCACACCTAAGGGGCCACCATCTGGCTGAGACTTGTGGTTCTCCTCACCTAAGGGGCCGCCGTCTGGCTGAGACTTGTGGTTCTCCACACCTAAGGGGCCGCGTCTGGCTGAGACTTGTGGTTCTCCACACCTAAGGGGCCGCCGTCTGGCTGAGACTTGTGGTTCTCCACACCTAAGGGGCCGCGTCTGGCTGAGACTTGTGGTTCTCCACACCTAAGGGGCCGCCGTCTGGCTGAGACTTGTGGTTCTCCACACCTAAGGGGCCACCATCTGGCTGAGACTTGTGGTTCTCCTCACCTAAGGGGCCGCGTCTGGCTGAGACTTGTGGTTCTCCTCACCTAAGGGGCCACCATCTGGCTGAGACTTGTGGTTCTCCACACAATTAGATGACCTGCCATCTGACACATCTCAGACTGTGAACCTTCCCTTTAAGGAGTTCAGTTCTCCATCCCCAGACTGGCAGTATAAAGCATGGTGGAGCGCACCTCAGCCGCAGGGTCCTGTGTGAATCCCAGGCTCTCACACTCACATCTGGATCCCGCCATTGTGCTGTGGACGGAGTAACTTCAGGAGCATTGAATACAGTTGGACAGCCACCGCACAGCACACGCCGCTCCCTAGCGTTAGACACCATCTCCATCCACACCGAGAAGGCAGAGCCGGCCGTTACTCACCTCATTGTCTCCGTAGACTACAGACTCCCCCCTGACACCCGCTCCGGACTCCTCTGTCTCCTGCCATCGCACCGGCCACACAAATGCGTCACTTCCGCTCTAGCCGCCAGCGCCATCGCCGTGCCGGAAATGACGTCACCTAGCACACATCACACACTTCCGGTGATTACTCACAACACTTCAAAAAGCATTAAATCACGTGATTAAGAAACACAACACAACATTCCCCTAACCCCGGAAGTTGGCGTCGCGCCATGACAGGAAGTGATGAAGAACTGGCAAGTGAGTCTGACAGTTTGTGTTCTTCCGCCCTTCTTTCTCACCACTTCCGTCTTCGCCTGCGCAGCGGTCCAGCATCTCCGCCTCTGACGACTGGACGCGGTGGATGACGGGAAGGCGGATCCGGGAGCAGGAGGAGGCGGAGGGGAAGCTTGTTCTGTTGTTGCCGCTTCCTGGGTTCGGGGTTACCTGGAGGACTGGCTGCTGGAGCTGCTATAGGAGATCTCTGCGCTGACTGGAGACAAGTGTCGGCACGATATCGGGGACCGACATGAACGGCAAGTCCGAGCGGTGCGGCCCGGGAGAAGCGGACAAGGTGAGATGAGCTGGCTCAGGCGCTGTTCACACTGCTGTTTACATATGTGCCTGCGGTGACGCCTATGATCGGACGTGACAACTTCTGCGGCCACTGGTCCGGGATCAGGACTGCGACATTGACCTGACTGGACGGTCCTGAGCACGTAGACACCGCGGCCATGTCCCTGAGCAGCCCCGCACCATATGGTTTAGTGTCCTCCGACCTCACTCACCACTTACCAGGGTTACTGTAAGGGGGTGCAAGAATCTTCCAACTAACAGCGCCCCCCCTGTCCTCAGGCTGTGTGTGGTACTGCAGCCCTGGTTACTTAGTAGAGCTGAGCCGCAATACCAGGTGTGGACAGGTGTGGCGCTATTTATCGGAAGTGGTCGCCATGTTGTTTTCTTAAACTGTTGAACCCCTTTAAACGGGGAGTCTTTCGGGGGGTTTAGGTGCTGTACTAAGGGGCTCTGGACTGACCCCAGGACACATGATTGGTACCAGCACTTGGGTCCCTCCTCTTAGATTCCATTTCTATGGGGGGGGGGGCTATTGGACTATAATCGAGTCAACCCCCATCATAAAGGTAAATAGGAGCAGTGACCCGGGGGCTGTTCCTGATCACATGACCTGGAGTCAGAACCCCGGGGTACAGCGTTTAGGGTCAGTTCACACGTGAAAACCGCCTAGCTTATTTGTGCGAGGTAAAAAACCTCGAGGAGTTTTTTTGACGCTGTTTTTTGCATTCCACGCGGTTTTTGACGAGGTTTTTGACGCGGTTTTCGCTAGCGGTTTTCGCTAGGGTTTTTTTTTCCTATATGTGCTATAGAAACTGCAGGCGAAAACCGCGCGGTTTTTTGCAAAAAACCGCGCGGTTTTGTGTGCAAAAAAACGCGCGGTTTTTTACCGCGCGGTTTTCGCCTCCCATTCACTTCTATGCAATTCTTCAGGCGTTTTCCGCCTGAAGAAAGGTCATGTCGCTTCTTCAGGCGGAAAACGCTAGGAGGAAAAAAAAAGCTAGTGGTCTACATAGACCACCATGTTAAAGGAGAGGTTTTTGAAGCGAATTCCGCTGTCAAAAACCTCCCCTTTGCCCACGTGTGAACTAGCCCTTAAATTCCCATGGGAGGGAAGAAAGTCAAAGACGGACCCCCTGGAGAACCCCAATAAAGAACAGTTACTCAGAGGTGCACATGAGATGTCGCCTGTACATAAAGCGTTCAGTAATACCGCAGATCTCGCTGTGTGCGGTGATCAGGCCACGCCCCTATTAACCATTTCATGTAGAAAATGACATCACATGACAACTAAGGGTGTCGGATTTGTAGCTTTATGGGCAGTAATTCTCTTTGGTGGAAGGAGCTGTCATCAATTAGGAAATAAAATGGCTGATTTATTGTAAGAACAGCGCCCCCCCTGTCCACAGGCTGTGTGCGGTATTGTAACTCAGTTCCGTTTACTGCAGGGCACCTGAGTTGCAATACCAAACACAACCAATGGACAGGTGTGGCGCTGTTTCTGGAAGCCATAGTTGTGTCATTCTGGGCGACACCTTTAGGCCGAGGCCCCAGGAGGCGAATCCCATCTGCACATTGCGGAAACAGTCGTGCAGCGGAGACGCCGCTATTACCAAACCTGTCGTGGAAATCGCAGCGTGTCAATGATATCTATGGAAACGCCGGCGGTTTGTCTGTAGGTGGAACGGACGCAGAAAGTCTGCAGAGGAAAAATCTGTGAAAAGCGCTGCGGGAAAAACTGTGCTGCATTGTCGTTGCAGTTTTTCCTGCTGATCACGGCTGCAACGTAGGGTTAAAGGGGTTTTCCAGGCTTTATTAAGTGATGACTTCTCCTTAGGATCAGCGGGGGGTCTGACACCCGGGGTCCTTGTGGATCAGCTGTCTGAAGCAGTAGCAGCGCTGTCATGTTCATTGGTCTCATGGCCTGATTATAGCTCAGTCCCATGCAAGTGAATAGGCTGAACTGCGATACCAACCACTATTCATTGTCTGGTGCTTTGCCGCAGTGTTCACTGGATAGCTGATCGGTAGGGGGTCTGGGTGTCAGGCCCCTGTCAAATCTGCAGTCCAAGACCTCTCCAAAATAAAGCTCATCAATTGATAAAACCTGGAAAAAAACAGGGCTCAGCAACATGAGGCGCTCCGGGGTCTGCAGAACTACAACTCCTAGCTTTACTGACTGTCCAGGCATGCTGGGAGCTGTCACTGATTTCTGACCCTTGACCTCCCCATGACATGGGCTCATTACAGTGCAGTACTGGTCAGCCATACCACATTATAGTGCCACGTCCTGCGCCCGCACGGGCACATTGCACATTCTCTGTTTTGCTACATTCACAACTTTGTTGAAGCAGAAATTGCTAAATCTTTCAAGCACAATTGTTTCATCTGGAGATGTCTGCATAGAGAAACAAAAAAAAAAAAACACCCACCCACCCAGTGTACCCCAATATAGTCAGTGGGGTGTGTTGGGATCTGTTGTGACCTGTCAAAAGACCGACCGTTTGTTCTTCTGGTCGTGCGATGGAGAAGAAGAACGGATACTCCGACACAGATGTGATCTCAGCCTTAGTCATTACCATGGTGGGGGCTCATCACGTGCACCCCCCCCAGTCAGCTGCAAATTGGGGGACAATGTTTTGACTCTGTGCTCAGTTTTTACTTTTTGTGTGGTTGAATTTTTTCGTGACTAGTGTAGTTGGGCAGGATTATATCTAGTAACAGGTGCAGCGGTCTGCAGACATGTAGGGGGCACTTTTTGGTTTTCTCCTGGCTGTGCCCAGATGCATTGTGGGTCCATATTATACACAAGAACATCACAGGATTCTCCAGAACCAAATCTACATTGTAGGGATCAGTAAACTGCAGGGGGTCTGGGGGCGTCTAACAGGTATGTGAGTGGGGGGATGTACGCCAATCTTATGGAAACCGCCGACTGGCACCTGAATTATTAAAGGACTGTCACCAGACCAGCATATCACCCCAGCCCTGCAGATAGATAGGTTACTGTCACCAGACCCAGCATATCACCCCAGCCCTACAGATAGATAGGTTACTGTCACCAGAACCAGCATATCCCCCCAGCCCTGCAGATAGATAGGTTACTGTCACCAGACCAGCATATCACCCCAGCCCTGCAGATAGATAGGTTACTGTCACCAGACCCAGCATATCCCCCCAGCCCTGCAGATAGATAGGTTACTGTCACCAGAACCAGCATATCACCCCAGCCCTACAGATAGATAGGTTACTGTCACCAGAACCAGCATATCACCCCAGCCCTACAGATAGATAGGTTACTGTCACCAGAACCAGCATATCCCCCCAGCCCTGCAGATAGATAGGTTACTGTCACCAGAACCAGTATATCACTCCAGCCCTGCAGATAGATAGGTTACTGTCTCCAGAACCAGCATATCACCCCAGCCCCGCAGATAGATAGGTTACTGTCACCAGAACCAGTATATCACTCCAGCCCTGCAGATAGATAGGTTACTGTCACCAGAACCAGCATATCACCCCAGCCCTACAGATAGATAGGTTACTGTCACCAGATCCAGCATATCACCCCAATCCTGCAGATAGATAGGTTACTGTCACCAGACCCAGCATATCACCCCAGTCCTGCAGATAGATAGGTTACTGTCACCAGACCCAGCATATCACCCCAGCCCTGCAGATAGATAGGTTACTGTCACCAGATCCAGCATATCACCCCAATCCTGCAGATAGATAGGTTACTGTCACCAGACCCAGCATATCACCCCAGTCCTGCAGATAGATAGGTTACTGTCACCAGACCCAGCATATCACCCCAGCCCTGCAGATAGATAGGTTACTGTCACCAGACACAGCATATCACCCCAGCCCTGTAGATAGATAGGTTACTGTCACCAGAACCAGCATATCACCCCAGCCCTGCAGATAGATAGGTTACTGTCACCAGACCCAGCATATCACCCCAGCCCTGCAGATAGATAGGTTACTGTCACCAGGACCAGCATATCACCCCATCCCTGCAGATAGATAGGTTACTGTCACCAGAACCAGCATATCACCCCAGCCCTGCAGATAGATAGGTTACTGTCACCAGACCCAGCATATCACCCCAGCCCTGCAGATAGATAGGTTACTGTCACCAGAACCAGCATATCACCCCAGCCCTGCAGATAGATAGGTTACTGTCACCAGAACCAGCATATCACCCCAGCCCTGCAGATAGATAGGTTACTGTCACCAGAACCAGCATATCCCCCCAGCCCTGCAGATAGATAGGTTACTGTCACCAGAACCAGCATATCACCCCAGCCCTGCAGATAGATAGGTTACTGTCACCAGAACCAGCATATCCCCCCAGCCCTGCAGATAGATAGGTTACTGTCACCAGAACCAGCATATCACCCCAGCCCTGCAGATAGATAGGTTACTGTCACCAGAACCAGCATATCACCCCAGCCCTGCAGATAGATAGGTTACTGTCACCAGAACCAGCATATCACCCCAGCCCTGCAGATAGATAGGTTACTGTCACCAGAACCAGCATATCACCCCAGCCCTGCAGATAGATAGGTTACTGTCACCTGAATCAAGGTGATTTTCCCATTGTGATTCGCTGTTACTCATTGAGCTGTTTGAGGCAGTGATGATTTGCCATTTATCTCTTTGGACCAGTGACACCTTCATTGCTCTAAAGTGATTATATGCATATGAACAATGTGGTAATGGGAGCAAGAAGGGGCTGTGCAGCAAGGATCTGCCACAATTACACCCAACCCCACCAGATATCTGGCTTAGATAGGTTTGTAATTTCCCACCACTGTGAACACACTACAGAATTCCTTTATTTTGGACGTGTGTCACCTCTGACCTCTCACCTCTGACCTCTCACCTCCAGCTTTCAAGTTTTGCTTTGTAATGGGTGACATTAGCGGCAATAACTGAATAATTGGCTGTAAAGCTGCTGAGCAGGTCGCCTTGTGCTTGGGCTCTTAGTCATGGACTTGTTCACAGAGCTGGTAATGTAGATGGCAGTGGGATAGCTGCTGACAAATTTGCATCCCTTCCCTTATGGTCTTAGTCCCCGCTGCACACGGCTGGGGGTGCTGTCCAATGTGGGGGTGACTTTGCAGCAGAATGCACTTGGCAGTGACATCTGGGCCCATTCTGTAATGTACTTACCTCTATGATCCGTTCTGTTGCATTGACAGAGCAGGATAGGACTTGCTCTGTGCTCAACGGACTTTTGGACATCCCCTTCGAGGAGCGTCGGCCTCCACACTCAGCTGTGTGTATTAGGCCTTAAGCACCATTCACACAGGGAGATGATCACCTGCATGTTTGTTCTCAATCATTTCTCCAATAGTCGATATAGGCTTTTGTTTCCCGCTGTAGGGTGCGCACACTTGGAGGAATTTACCATGGATTTGGGGCGTATTAGACTCCTGAATCTGTCTCCCATAGAAAACAATGGGCAACAGAGATGGCAGTGGGACACAGCAAAAATATCAGTGTCCTGTTTGATCTTGCCGCAGGTTCCGTGGTTCGAGACTCCTTCTGATGAGGACCGTTCACCTGATGTAATGATGATACCCTGCATCAGATCCTGTCGCAGCGAGACTGTGGCCAAATACTGTACCGTGACGGAAAATTAAGACCTTTGGTCATGTGATGGACAGACAGGTGCCTGCAACCCCCATCACATGACCACGGACTGATTTTTTTTTTTCCACCAAAGTAAACAGAATGAATGACAGCAAGCAAAGATCTAAAAACCATGTGGAATTCGACACAAAGTATCACAGACAATTGTACAACTTATCATTAGATAAACAATAGCATTTGTGTCTCACTATTTGTCTGAAACTGGACGGCCCCATGAAGTCTATTAGACAGGTCCAGGCAGTGCTCTTAGTGCTGACGTTGTGGCACCAGATTATACCATATAACCCTGCAATCATCGGCTGCCACAACATGAGCCTGCGCCATTATTATTATATGAGCCCGCACCATTATTATCATATGAGCCTGCGCCATTATTGTTATATGAGCCTGCGCCATTATTATTATATGAGCCCGCGCCATTATTATCATATGAGCCCGCGCCATTATTATTATATGGGCCTGCACCATTATTATTATATGAGCATGCGCCATTATACACCATTCCTGCTGTCAGCCCAATGACGGGAGCGGACACTAATGGACGGCGGGGTATATATTATACTGGTATATACTGTTCTGACTCCTTCCTAGGGGACACCCTGTATTTTGTTGCGGTAGAATTTGGTTAAGATTTCACCTTCTTGTCTATGAGCTTCCAATTCTTAAGTATCTTCATGGAGAAAGGGAAGGGGAGAAGACAAACTAAGGCCCCACGGAACGTCCTGCAGCAAAAAAGCGCTGCTGAAAAAACCGCAATGGCAACACATCACCGTTTTTCCCGCAGCGCTTTAGACAGAAAGTTCATTAGACTTTCTATTACAATTAGACTTATGAGGAAACTGCCGGTGTTTTTGTGAGTAATAATTGACGTTCTGTGATTTCCAAAACCTCGACCGTCTTATAAATCGCAGTGTTTCCGCTGGTTTTTACCGCAAAGTGGGCATGGAATTTGCTAGAATCCTCTTTGCCCTTACTGTAAAACGCAGCTATTTTTCCCGGTGCGTTTCTGCCGCAGGCAAATCACGGCATTTCCATCCCATGTGGCCCCGGCCTAACACAGGTGTGCCGTCTTCTATACAACTTCCCAGCCATCGGTTCAGTTTCTAGTTCCAACTTCAGAACTCACCCGTATAGATTTAATTCAGTGTGAATGGCGCCTTTACCGATCAGAACTGTACCGCGCCCCTTCAGTTATTTGCTGGATGTTACACACATATATATATTTATTACCTCCTATTGGTTTGTAGACTATTCCTCGTCCTGACGACTGTTTCTGCTGTACGGACGTCCGAGCTGTTTTATCTTTGTTTCCTATTTGGTATCTGGTTTGTAGGTTGATCCACCTCACCGAAGGCAGAGACCTGGAGACTGTTTGTAGCTATGATGCTGCCATATAGTGATATCACCCCCCCCCCCCCCCCCCCATCAAAGTGACAAGAGGGAACGTATACTTATTGTGAGATGAAGAAGGAGAAATACTCATTGCGGTCCTAAGGATGCCGCCACATGGTGCTCACAGCTAGATAGATGTCTTGGACTAGGTTCGCACTAGCGTTCGGCTCTCCATCATTCAGGTTTCTTGGGGGTCTGAAAGATGGAGAGTCTGTATGCTAAGAAAAAAAAAACAGTTACCTGCGGACCCCATAGACTGTAATGGGGTCCACTGGGTGCCCATCAGGTTTCGTTTTCGGTATAAATCTGGTGGAGAGAGAAGTCTTCCTTACAGGACTTTTCTCTCCGCCAAAATTTGTCAGAATCTGCAGTAGAGTCTCCTAGGGTGAGGTGAGCCTGGCCTTAAAGGGGTTGTCTGATGGGGAAAAAAAATATGGACAAAGGACTCGGAATGGGTTAAAAAATAAAAGATATCCGACTGTTTGCTGATCGCCTGCTGCAGCCATTCAGATTCTTACCAGGCGATCCTAGAATGTATGGGCTTGGCATGGATCTAGTAGGTGGCACTACCTTGGCTTTGCCCCCTCCGGCCTATGGCCTTGGCATTTGTTGCCGTGTGGTCATAGAACAATCAGTAAATCTGCCTCTCCAATCTACAACCCTGACCTGGCGGCTCTGATTTGGGTAGCTGGGGTAGCGCTCACACACCCCAGGAGCTGCCCTGGTCTTTTCTTGCTCAACCAACCACTTGCTGCATTGCCAAAGGGCACCGAATCTTGTAATTTGTTTTGGACTTTATAGCGTATCTGCTGCCAGTTTGCTGCACATTTTACCCCCCACCATTGCAGGCCTGGAGTCTGTGCAGGTTTTTTCCGCAGTCTGAGGATGCGATTTATTAGATGTTCCCCCTACTTTACCACTACAGTAAATGCAATGGTGGAAAGTCTGCGGCGTATCCGCCCTGTGTGGACACGGTCTATTTAAGAATACCTTGTAGTACAATAAGCCGCAGAATCCGACGTCACCACAGAGCAGGTGTCCCAGTCTCTTTAACCCCTTGTGGTAACTGGTTCTCTGTAGAACATACGTTATCTGGTACGTCATGTGACTATAGCCTGGCGTCCGTCTCCGCACTGTACCTCTCGTGGGGGGGGGGGGGGGGGGGAGAGGTGTGACTAGCAGGTGGCACCTGATCCTTCCTTCTGAAATATTCAGCAGACTGGTAATTTTCCAGTGCAAGATACTGGAAAGCAAATACAAGAACCTGATCGGTGACATTCCATGCGGAAGTGGGCTCGTGTCCATAGACTGCAGCCGCCATGTGCAGAGGATTTCTATAGGGGCTGTTTATAGAATGGCTGCTTCCTCTTATATTCTTATAGCAGTCAGGCTTTCTGGGGCCGGACATATTAAAGTGTTCACCTCTGGGTAGGAAATCATTGATAGGAGCTCAGCGGAGAGACGTCACATTGTCTTTAGGGATTGTAGTGTCTGTGCTGGTATTGTGTGAGTACATATACATGGGGCAATCCGGACGGGAAGTTCTGGTCTGTACATTGAAGTGGTGACCCCGTCATCATACTGGTCTATTATTCTCAGAGTCCCGGGCTCCTATCGGCTCTACTGTCCGTACCATGTATAGCACAGGACAGTAGTCACAGGCAGGCACAGACTCCATCATAGACTCCAGTGCACAGAGCCATCTGCTCCCAGCTGCATACGGTGCACAGAGCCATCTGCTTCTGGCTGTATACAGAGCACAGAGCCAACTGCTTCCTGCTGTATACAGTGCACAGAGCCATCTGCTTCCAGCTGTATACAGTGCACAGAGCCATCTGCTTCCGGCTGTATACAGTGCACAGAGCCATCTGCTTCCTGCTGTATACAGTGTACAGAGCCATCTGCTTCCAGCTGTATACAGTGCACATAGCCATCTGCTTCCAGCTGTATACAGAGCACAGAGCCATCTGCTTCCTGCTGTATACAGTGTACAGAGCCATCTGCTTCTGGCTGTATACAGTGCACAGAGCCATTTGCTTCCGGTTGTATACAGTGCACAGAGCCATCTGCTTCCGGCTGTATACAGTGCACAGAGCCATCTGCTTCCTGCTGTATACAGTGCACAGAGCCATCTGCTTCCTGCTGTATACAGTGTACAGAGCCATCTGCTTCTGGCTGTATACAGTGCACAGAGCCATCTGCTTCTGGCTGTATACAGTGCACAGAGCCGTCTGCTTCCGGCTGTATACAGTGCACAGAGCCGTCTGCTTCCAGCTGTATACAGTGCACATAGCCATCTGCTTCCGGCTGTATACAGTGCACAGAGCCATCTGCTTCCTGCTGTATACAGTGCACAGAGCCATCTGCTTCCGGCTGTATACAGTGCACAGAGCCATCTGCTTCTTGCTGTATACAGTGCACAGAGCCATCTGCTTCCTGCTGTATACAGTGCACAGAGCCATCTGCTTCTGGCTGTATACAGTGCACAGAGCCGTCTGCTTCCGGCTGTATACAGTGCACAGAGCCGTCTGCTTCTGGCTGTATACAGTGCACAGAGCCGTCTGCTTCTGGCTGTATACAGTGCACAGAGCCATCTGCTTCTGGCTGTATACAGTGTACAGAGCCATCTGCTTCCTGCTGTATACAGTGTACAGAGCCATCTGCTCCCGGCTGTATACAGTGCACAGAGCCATCTGCTTCTGGCTGTATACAGTGTACAGAGCCATCTGCTTCCTGCTGTATACAGAGCACAGAGCCATCTGCTCCCGGCTGTATACAGAGCACAGAGCCTTCTGCTTCTGGCTGTATACAGTGCACAGAGCCATCTGCTTCTGGCTGTATACAGTGCACAGAGCCATCTGCTTCTGGCTGTATACAGTGCACAGAGCCATCTGCTCCCGGCTGTATACAGAGCACAGAGCCTTCTGCTTCTGGCTGTATACAGTGTACAGAGCCATCTGCTTCTGGCTGTATACAGTGCACATAGCCATCTGCTTCCGGCTGTATACAGTGCACAGAGCCATCTGCTTCCTGCTGTATACAGTGTACAGAGCCATCTGCTTCTGGCTGTATACAGTGCACAGAGCCATCTGCTTCCGGCTATATACAGTGCACAGAGCCATCTGCTTCCTGCTGTATACAGTGTACAGAGCCATCTGCTTCCTGCTGTATACAGTGTACAGAGCCATCTGCTCCCGGCTGTATACAGTGCACAGAGCCATCTGCTTCTGGCTGTATACAGTGCACAGAGCCATCTGCTCCCGGCTGTATACAGAGCACAGAGCCTTCTGCTTCCGGCTGTATACAGAGCACAGAGCCATCTGCTTCTGGCTGTATACAGTGCACATAGCCATCTGCTTCCTGCTGTATACAGTGCACATAGCCATCTGCTTCTGGCTGTATACAGTGCACAGAGCCATCTGCTTCCGGCTGTATACAGTGCACAGAGCCGTCTGCTTCCAGCTGTATACAGTGCACAGAGCCTTCTGCTTCCGGCTGTATACAGTGTACAGTGCCATCTGCTTCCGGCTGTATACAGTGTACAGTGCCAGGCCCAGCAGTAGTCGCAGACAGCTGATCAGTGACATGGGTGGCCGTCGGCTGTCTACCAGTCAGATAGGCGGCTCTATGATAAAGTTTGTGTCTCGGTCCCTAAGTTGCGGGCGGTTTCCATAAGCATTCCTGGTACAGTAACCTTCAGCACATATAGATATGGCCACCCCTATAGTAATAGTCCCATAAGATCTTGGCATCTTCCATCAGGCTCCTTGGGGGATGTATGGAGATCCCTGAATCTGTCCCAAGTCTCTTCCTCACTCTTTACCATCCGTCCCGGTGGTTGCGCGGCGCTGGCGTTACGCTGTAATTCCTGGACCGGTTTACCGCTGTTAGTAAATGTGCCGCTTGTGGACTTGTTTATGGCGAATCCTTTTAATATCTTGTAACAGCGGACGAGGAAGGAGAAACGGGAGACGTCTGTTCTGTCTCAGGGATCCTTGAGAGAGCCGAGGATGTGAATGCAGAAGAAGACATCAAACTATTGATTTGTGCTTTAAGCCAAGATTATACTACAGAAAACAAAGGAACAGATCCTGCGCTGTGACCGGCCGCTGCCCTTTATTTCTGCAATTTAGCACGCCTCGGGAGATTGGTTGTGTAAACAGAGCGGGCATTGTACAGGCCTTGGGGCTGCCCGGCGTCACCTGCCAATGCCAAGGAGTTATATGAGGGCACCTGGTGCGTATGGGATGATGAGAGTTGTCGTTCAGACTCGGAGGATTCTCTTTGGTGTCGCTTCTATGTATTGCACATGTCTCCTGATACTGGAGGTCGCTGAGCCCTGGAAGACTGATAAAAAATGCAGAGCAGATTATATTACTGTCCTGTAACCGAGCGCCCGGGAGCCGCCCGTGACGTGATGGAAAGTCCTCAGGGGCTCATTTTGTTGTGTCCTGACTTACATGGGATCAGAGCTATGAGGACAGACGTGAAGGGTCGACCGGCAGGATAACCTGCGCCCTAGATCACCCACCCCCTGCTGCTATGCTAGTGGTTATAGGGTCCCTGCTGGTCCTGCCCCAACACACAGGACATGGCTGAGGTGGGTATGACGGTGACCAGTCATGGGCAGGGCGTAGAGACCAACAAGTGGCAGAGTAATGACCCCCTTCATGAGCAGCCCCTTCTAGGCCTCAGGCACATGACAGTAGTCTATTATCTGCAGGTACAGGTCCGCCATTGCAGATAATACGCAGCCCTATTATATTCTATGAGGTGCACATACACATTTGTCCAGGTGTTCAGATTGCTTGCAGAAAATACTGTGTTACAGTCCCAACAAAGTGAATGAGATTTATTTAATATCATCCCCACAAAAACACTGCAAAAGAAGCCGCATGTAATATTTTCAGTGAAGACCCCGTGTTCCCTGTAGTATTATAGGGGGAGGTAGAAAAGGCCAAACATGGCAGATAAGCAGTGATAGATGGGATTGCATTTTCCCCCTTCGTTCCTCTCCCTCCTGGAGGGACTGGGCTCTGGGCTGGTTCGGGGGCACCCCGCGGCTATATACTGTATATATCTGCTGGCTGCACTTCTTACCCTGGACATGATGCTGTTAGTCTATGGGGACTATGGCTGATCTGCCTGTCAGGGCTCTGAAGCGTCTGCGCCCCTCTACCGTGCAAATCATGTGAAATCCATAGAAAACCAGACAAGGCTGCCGTTATATAAGCGAGCCGATCGTGTCCTCTGTGGTTTGTGTCCCTGTCATCTGCCGGGTAACGAGCCATCAAATGCTGCAATGTTTCCCCTATAGGGTGACCACGTGCGCCTGGGACTTGTAGTGATTTGTGGCGGACACTTAATGACAGTCTATGGACACGTGATGGATGGTTATATAACCGGGTGTTTGTTTTTGCGTCACGCCTTCAGAGAGGGTGCGAATCTTTGTCTCTTGGGTATTTATAGCCTGTGCCCATGGGGGGCTTGTTAAAGGGATTATTATGATTCTTTAATGAATCCTCTCTGCATCGGATAGGTTGTCTATTGCAGATCCACAGGGATCCGATACCTGATACTCCCCGGGATCAGCAGCCCATGTCATATCATTTTCATCAGTCACATGGCCTGATTGCAGCTCAGTCCCATTCAAGTGTCTGTAATAGTCACCTGGAATACCTGTATAATACACTATTATATTTTCACTGAAAGCCATATGTCTAGCCGGGACTGGAAACCCTAAAGGTAAGACCTGGATTTTGCAAAGTCAGTGCAGAATTGTCCCCATTCACTTCAATCTAAGGTTGTGCTGCAGATCGGGTCGGCCGCTTTTAGGGGAGTTCACGCTACCCTTCCTAAAGTCCATTGCTGTCTTCTGCCATAAGATGACCTCAATGGTCTTTCGCTATCACAGACTGATCCTGGGTCCTATTGACATGAATGTAAACAACATGGCGGAAGCTACGGTAGCTAGTTCGCGGTCAGTATAAAAACAACGGCAACCTTTAATTTAGGGGATGGGCCAAAAACATCCTCCCTTGTCCCTGGTGACACCGGTGTGATTGCTCCATGTTCCTCTCTGGACCT
This sequence comes from Leptodactylus fuscus, assembly GCF_031893055.1. Lineage (NCBI taxonomy): Eukaryota > Metazoa > Chordata > Amphibia > Anura > Leptodactylidae > Leptodactylus > Leptodactylus fuscus. The sequence continues at coordinate 2,996,274 of NC_134267.1, read as the reverse complement.
CTCTGTAACCTGCGAGTTTCTGGTGGAGGTATCAGGACTCCATTACGTTATGGCCGCCCTTTGCTCCCATGGATAGATCTTCCTATAATAGCGCGGTGCGGTCTCTGCGCCTTCCCTGGGTTACATAATCCATTTAGCAATCCTCCTCCGTCCGGTAAACGCTCAGTGTCAGGGCCGCGCTGTCTCAGACCTCTTTGTAATGTCTTTAGCACAGTGGCAGGACGGGACAGTCGCCTTGTCTGCAATGCTGGATAGGACGTGGCTTGTGTTCAGATGGGGCTTTATTTTGTTCCGAGCAGCGATGTTTAGGATGCAGATATGGATGGAACGTGGCATCATTTATCTGCAAAACTCCCAACTGTGCACAGTCTTTCCATCGTGTCCATAGTCCTAAAGCTAGAATTATAAGGGTATGTTCACATGGGCAGAATGCTTATTGGTTATTTGGCTGGGAGCCCGGGCTAAGACTCTGCTGCCGTGGCCCTCGGTTTACAGGTGCAGGTTTCGGCTGTTTGCTCGGCACGCAGATAAAGCCTCTTTATTGGGCCTTCCAGCAGGGCTTTGGCTCTGTTTTCTTTGTGCAAATTGGACGACATTGCTGGCGTGGAAGATACCGGTTGGGTATAATTTCGGACTATGAGTTTACCCTGTGCAGGTCGTGGGTTTGATTCAGCATATTGTCATTGCAGTGTGCTGCTTAAAATTCTTGACAATTACATACAATACAATACTACAATACCGTTCTCTTAGCTGATGGCATCTCTATGCAGACAATATGGCACTCGGCATCAAAGAATTAAAGGGGTCTTCCAAGGTGCAAAAATCTTAGCAGTGTATTCCTTACATTGGATAAGCTTTATTCCCCGGACCCCCTATTATTCCCTTTGCAGAGATCAGCGGAATGGTCTGCATGTGCGACCTCCCCTCCTCCGCTCTATTCTGCAGGTCCATAAGAGTACAGCGGAGTAGTCTGCATGTGCGACCTCTGCGCCCTCCACTCTTTTCTGCAGGTCCATAAGAGTACAGCGGAATAGTCTGCATGTGCGACCTCCCCTCCTCCGCTCTGTTCTTCAGGTCCATAAGAGTACAGCTGAGTAGTCGGGTGTCAGCAGGAGAGTCGGAGGAACAAGACTTACAGCCTCCCCAGCAAGGGTAATACACAGATCCCTGGGGGACCTGCATATATATTCGTAAGAAAGCTTATCCAGGGGAGGGAATGCAGCGGTCAGCTTTATTTGTCCCTGGATAACCCCTTTAAGCTGCAGGAGATGCCGAGGTTTGCATATTGCACATACTTGGCTCCACTCAATGCCCTGAAGTTGCCCAGAGCAAGGAAAACGTGTCTGCTTTCTTATAGAGATAGCACCAGGTCCACGGCTAGTGTCTGGCATTGCGGTTTTCAGCTCCCAGTCCACCTGATAGGTAATCGGTTGATAAGTGGGGGTGCGACACCCAGACCCTGCACTGATCAGCTGAGCTGACTGCCCCCGGACAATGAAAGTCACAGAGACAGAGTGATCCTGAAGCAGATCTGCTCCTATTCAGTAAGAGAACTAGAGCTGCAGCCCCCTCCTCTGTACAGTGGTGGCACCAGGTACTGCAGCTGATCAGGGTACTGGCAGATCTGTGCGGGGTCTGGGAGTCAGACCACACCAAATAAATTCTGATATTTTGTGGATTGGCCATCAGTAGGAGAAACCACTTGGGGCAGAAAACCCTTAAAGTGATCTTGGCCTGCAGGACCGGTGGGATGAGGGGAAGCTTCCATGTCTTGGAAAGTCGCCTTAAAGTCCATGTGACCGTTGCAAGGAGCGCTGCCATTATTCTAGGTGAGCAGGTAACGGGTGAATGTGCAGCAGCCTCTGCAATGTGCGAACATGACCTAAGGAGATGGCGGCAGGAATGTGAAGTATGTGCTAGGAGAAGTCGTCTGTTATCGCTGTCTCCACCACATTGGTCCAGACGCTGCGGCCTTGGGTGCAGTTTTTGACCTTGTTCTCAGTGTTTTTTTTTTTTTTTCCTTTATGGTATAAGCTCCTACATCGTTTCTTCAGTGAAGGATCTCGTCCTAATTTTGGCTTCAAGGAACCCCCTATGTGTCCCCCTTAAAGGGAATGTCTACCACCACCAAAATCTTTTCTATCCCACTTACATATTGTTGTAGGGGCAGTTAGTGATGTAGGGAACGGAACTTATTTTTTCCGTGTCAAAAAGACCGATCTTGTGTCCAAAATAATCTGCTTTTAATCTGTTTGCAAATGCAAGTTCAGTGCACCCGTGTGTGGCTGTGCCTTTAAGCCCCTCTGCACATGACTGTATGACATCTGGGTTTTCCCCGAATAGCACACTGACCCATTGATTTCTATGAGTCTGTACACATGAATGACACGGTCCGGTGTTAGGAGTTTGGGTGAAGCGCGCACAAACTCAATCTTTCTCAAGAATTCTTCAATAGCTTTGAGTACCAAGCACAATGCATTTCGGGCTGGACCCTTTCTCAGGTGCAGTTAAAACTGGTCGGTAGCCTAACTGGTTGCCCCTAAACTAAAGTCCCATACCACAAGCCATAACACAGAAGTGCTGCCACCAGATCCTTAAAGGGATCCTATCAGTCAGGCACTATTTTTTCTAGGTACCACATCGGAATGGCCTTAATAAAGGCTATTCCTCTCCTACCTTTCGTCACCTTCTCCGCGCCACCATTCGCCTACAATCCCGATTTTTCTAGGTATGCAAATTAGCTCTCTTGCAGCACTGGGGGCGGGCCCCAGCACTCAGACAGCACTGGGGGTGTCCCCAGTGCTGTGAGAGATCTCTCCAGCGCCGCCTCCATCTTCTTCAGCAGAGTCCTCTTCAGCCTCTTCTTCCAGCAGTGGCTTGTAATTTCTAGACTTCGGGCCTTGGGCAGAGCAGACTGGGCATGCCCGCTGGCCACGAGAAAATGGCCGCTCACAATACTGTGCAAGCAGCCATTTTCTTGTGGCCTGTGGGTATGTGCAGTCTCCTGTGCCCAAGGCCCGAGGCCTTAGAAGTTACAAGCCACCGCCAGAAGAAGAAGAGGACACTGCTGAAGAAGATGGAGTCGAGTTCTCTTGCAGCATTGGGGACGCCCCCAGTGCTGCGGGAGAGCTAATTTGCATGCTGGGATTGTAGACGAACGGCGGTGCGGAGAAGATGACGAAAGGTAGGAGAAGAATAGTCTTTCTTAAGGCCATGTCTGGACGCAGCTGTACTTAGAAGCAATGACAGTCCACGCGCAGCTGCCAATTAGTGGTAATGTGCAGTATGTGTCCAGGAGCCCCGTATGGCAGCACACTGTGTATATGGACGCAGCCATGTTCTTAGGCCACTGGAACTTTTATGTTGATGTAAAACTGTGTTCACATGGTGCATTTTGCACAAAAAAAAAAAGCCTGAATTTTCAGATCCCATTATTGTCAACGGGCTCCTATTTTAGCGGTCCGTATGTCCGTTGTTCTGGTCTAACAACATATGATACATGGCTGCAGATGAGAACATGGCGTATAATAAAGGAGCGGCAGGATAGTCACCATATTGGACACATAAGACGACTGTGCTTTATTATTTTCACCTCAGGCTTGTTTTTAAAGGAGATTTTTAAGGACTTTGATCTTCTGCAGCGCTGCAATAATGGAGACGTGGTGGTGACTGGTGCGGGTATAGCACTCACTGGTGTACGGCACATTACCCTGCAGTATAATGGAGGATAATATACACGGTATAGCGGTCTGGAGATCTGACCCCTCTGAACCAGAATAAGGTGGACTCGCATATGGCGGGAGACGTAAGTGTATGACAGTATGTTATAGAGGACGAAGGGGCAGACGAGACTGGTATATAGGTTCATGGGAAACTAAATCTCAGCACATTCTGTACTTAGGAGTCCAATGGGCGGTCCTACTCCATAATTAATAGACTTCAAGATAGTTGTCAGTCACTGAGTAGGACCGCCCACTGGACGCCCAGAATGTGCTGAGATTTAGTTTTCCATGGACCTATATACCAGTCTCGTCTGCCCCTTCTTCCTCTATATCATACTGTCTGCAGACATTACAGGTTTCCGTTACTCCATACCTAACCTGTCATACACTTACGTCTCCCGCCATATGCGAGTCCGCCTTATTCTTAGCTCAGGACCCTCTGGTTCTTATTGAAGAGACTCGGCAGCGTTTGGAGACTTTCTTACAGGCAATGTTCCATAGGGAAAAATATGCAAATTAGCCCGAATCCTCCAATCCAGAAACCCACCTGGTCCGAGTCTGTTCTTCACATCACCCAAGTGCTAAAAAAGGTACAGTCTATCCCTGAGCCCTGTCATGGGACCCCGATAATCCTCCCCAACCCTCCTAAGCTAGAAGGCCCTAAAAGAGTTCAGGGAGACCCTGACTTGCTCCTTATTGCCACCTGCTCTCTCACCCAAGGGTCTACCATGGAGCCTTACACCAGTGGCTTCTCCCATGGACAGAAGTATAGGGGTGCCGGAGCCTCAATGGGGCCACGCTGCTTCCTCTAGGCCTGGGGAGGGTCCCAGAAGTGCTGTAGGGTGCCCGTACCAGGGGACAGAGCAGGCTGCTGCCTAAATAAGATGTCTTAGATGTCCCTCAGGTGGATGCTGCTTCTTATTGAAGAGACTCTGATGAATGAAAACTTATTGGCAATGCCCTATGGGAAATCTACAAATGATCTCGAGGTTCCTGCCCTTTATCTGTAGGAGGGATTCGGGCCGGGCTGCTCTGCGTCTGTTCATGTTGGTTGATAAAGTTTTTTGTTTCTTTTGTAGCTTTTATGTATATAATAATGTAACTTTGTTTGTTTTTTACATTTCAGGTGTAATTTTGCTGCTGTAACCAAGACCTTACACCATGGAACCCGAAATCATTCGAATGTATTCCTCGTCCCCTCCTCCTCTCGACAGTGTTGCAGACGATGACGACGACGACGGGTTTGGAGAATTTGGAGGATTTTCTGACGTCAACAACTCTGGAATTGGATTTGCTGACTTTGATTCGGTCGGCTATCCCAAGACTAGAGAGGACTTTATGCCATCGAAACACTTTTTACCGATCCACGAGTACTCGGATAATGTAAATAACTTCTCCAGCCTTACCTCCATCACCGCCAACGAGAACATCTCCGAGATCGGCATTTCTAAGAAGGGACCTTGTCCGGTGTTTGAGACCAACATCAACCACGACACCACCCCATTCAACGTTGCTGCACTTGATAATAAAGGGAGCTCAGGGGAGAACGCAAAGTACTTAAACTCAGAGACCCTCCTTACTCGTGTCGACAATGTGGATTTAATAAGTCGAAGCGAGGAACAAATCGTAAGTACTTGTAATGGCGAGAAAGTCCACAGTCTGGAAAATCTGACCAATGGGTTTGCAGCGGTTGATGGCGACAACCCTCAGGGATTACAGGATCTGGACCGATTGGGCCATTCTAAAGGGTTTAAGTCAATCAGTTCTCATAGTACGGACTTAAGTATAGACTTTTCACCTCCGAGTCCCGGGGACGACTTTGCAGACTTTGCTACGTTTGCAAGCAGGGACTCAGTAGGTGCAGATGAGGCCCAGTTGCCGCCGCCCAAAGGTTCACATGAAGGACAGCCTCGAAGTATTAGCACTGAATCCAGTAGATCAGAACATGGCAGCGTCTCTGCTCCTACCGAAGTACTACAAGACCCGTTCCCTCCAGAAGAACCCGAAACGTTAGCACTTAATAGTGTTCCTCCTCACGAAGCGATGTGCGATCCCCTAGACTCTGATAGTATGCATTCACTGGATACCAAAAATACAGCAAAACCTACACAATGTAGAAAAGAGGAAGAACAGACTATGAATACAATAAGTTCTCTTTCTCACGATGAGTCACTGGAAACCTCAAAAGATGTCGAAAAGATAGAACTCGATCTCCAGAGTGGTCCAACCATGAACGAAGGTCACGAGGAGCCAGAATTTGAGGCTTTTGGAGATTTTGATGCTGCTCTTCCTGTGACAGACAATGTCGCGCCGGATACAAAACTCGTTCATGAACCTTTAGAGATGCCCTCGACGGAGGGGAAGGACGAGGACTTTGGGAATTTCGAGGATACAAATGTGGATTTTCAGGAGGAACAGGCAGGTCCTTCAGAAAAGTTGTCTTCTGAGGACCAACCTTCTCAGCATTGGGCTTCTGAGGAGCCGGATGAGTTTAGTGACTTTGGAAGTTTTGTGTCCTTGGCGAAAAAAGAGGAGTCGAATGTTAAAGCGGACTGCGATGACTTTGCTGATTTCAGTACGGCGGGTAACACTCAGCCACCTTCAGACTGGAATGCGTTTGAGGATGACCAGGAAGGAAATGCTTCTTCTTGGGCGGCCTTTGGAGATGAGAAAGTGGAGTCTTCTGCAGAGTCTGAAGACTGGCAGTCATTTAGGACAGACATTCCCTCTAACTCCAATGACTCGGGTGTCAGCGCACAAAGCAGCGACCTCCCTGCAGTTCAGGAACCGGAAACGACGTTCGTATATGAAGAGTCAACCGTGGCCTTTCAGGTAATGCTTGGAGGTTGGACTTGTTTCCTTATGGTAGTAGGTGATAAAGAATCCTAGAGTTACATGTGACTTAAAGGGATCCTATCATTCAGACGACGTTTTTTCTAAGTACCATGTCGGAATAGCCTTAAGAAAGGCTATTCGTCTGCTATGTTTTGTCGTTTTCTCCACGCCGCCATTCGCCTACAATCCCAGTTTTTGTTGGTCTGTAAATGAGTTCTTTCGCAGCACTGGGGGCGGGCCCCAGCACTCAGACAGCACTGGGGGCGTCCCCAATGCTGCGAGAGAACTCTCTCCAGCGCCGCCTCCATCTTCTTCAGGAACGGGGTCTTCATTCTCTTCTTCCGGCGGTGTCTTCTTACTTCTAGGCCTCGGGCAGAGCCGACTGCGCATGCCCACAGGCCCCGAGAAAATGGCTGCGTACAATACTATGTAAGAGGCCATTTTCTCGTGGCCTATGGGCATGCGCAGTCTGCTCTGCCCGAGGCCTAGAAGTAAGAAGACACCGCCGGAAGTGAATGAAGAGGCCGTTCCTGAAGAAGATGGAGGCGGCACTGGAGAGAGTTCTCTCGCAGCATTGTGGACACCCCCAATGCTGTCTGAGTGCTGGGGCCCTCCCCCAGTGCTGCGAAAGAACTCATTTACATACCGACAAGAACTGGGATTGTAGGCAAACGGCAGCGCAGAGAAAACGACGAAAGGTAGCAGACGAATAGCCTTTCTTAAGGCTATTCCGACATGGTACTTAGAAAAAATGTTGTCTGAATGATAGGATCCCTTTAAGGTTCTGTGGGACGAGTCTACTATGTTATCCATATGGCAGATATTGGGGAAGAGAGATCAGACATGTTCGATTTCAACATGACTGATCCTATGATCTTGTGGGATATAACCCACTGCCAGGGAAGTCGCAACTTATTTCCATCTTTCCTCTGACAATTGATGTTTGCTCATGCAACAATAATTCAGTGTCTTAAAGGGGCGTTCCAGCCCCTAATGTGTCTGTAATACAGCTGACCTCTGCACAGTCCTCAGTATCTGATCTGTCGGGTTTTACACTCAAACCCTTTGCACATGGTCTGCGGGCACTGAAAGCTGCTGCAGTGGATGAGGCATGGAAATAATAGGAGTAGAGCCCCAGCCGCTGTACAGCGGTGGTGGCCGAGCTAAAAAAACTGCAGCAGAATCTGCAACAGCAATCTGTGACATGCAGGAGTGTTTTTGCTGCTGTTTTTTTTTTTTTGCAGCGACGGCGGAAATCGGCCGTGTGATGTCCTTCAAAAAACAGAAGTCGAACGGCCATCGCACAGTCTATCTCCACTGTAGTGTAAATGGAGTCTGAGACTAAGGCCACACGGAGCAAATCTGAGCTAAAAGACATTGCAGAAAAACAGCAGCAAAAACACTCGTACACGTCACAGGATGTTGGTGCAGATTTTTCTGCAGTTTTTTTGCTCTCAGCTGCATTAAATGGTTAAATTCATTGTATGTAAATCAGGGTGAGTCACATGACTTATTTTTTTTATGTGTGTTAGAATGTAGCGTCAAAAAATCAGTCATGTTCTATTTTTGTACATTTTCGCGGATCCCTCAATAGACTCAAATGTGAATCATAAAAATGGGCGCGCCTTGAGGGTTAATAACAGTGAAAATGGCGTATGAATCTAGGTTGGGCGCTTTGGTTTGGGCCCTTAGGTTTGGATGCTTAGGCTGGGTTTACACTGTGCTTTTTTTTTTCTTTTTCCCAGAGGAGTTGTGTGCGTTTTAGTGTCAGTAATGAGTCGCTCCTAGTCTGCCCCCTCAGGCTCGGTTTATTGGCCATACAGCTGAGAGGTAGAGTCGCCGCACTGCTCATTACTGCGTTAAAAACCACATGCAGTTTTTCAGCAAAAAAATATACCCCCATTTGTAAACTCCTCAACCATTTGAAGCAAAGGCAACTACAGGAGCAGCCTGGCCCCTAGGGGGCGCCTCTAATTCCTGATATTTGGGCTGCACATACACTTGCCATTGCTTCACATGGGAAAGCCCAGGAGCGCCCGGACAATTACTGCACAATGGATGGGATGCCTCTTGTAAGGGCACCGTGTGCTGACGGGTTCTGCACTTACTCCGGACTGTCCCCCCGTCGCACCAGATGGGAGATCGTCTTTCCTTTTTGATGATATTCATGGATATTTCTATCGGACTCTCCTAATTATGAGGTCGTTCTCGGAGAATATTTTATCTCACCAATGTTTATTTGCTTACCTGCTAAAGTGAAAGGTGCTGAGAATGGGGCGACTGTCTTTCCAAAATAGCGCCACACCCGTTCATGGTTGTATGTGGTACTGCAGTGGAGCTGTAACACCCTACAGGACTTTATTCACCTATTAGGCCACAAACCTTCCTCTTATAGGTTTTCACTGTGTAGGTTTGGTGTCTGGTTTCGGCCTACAAATACTGATGCAGAATACTGACCGGCCCGAGTCACATTGGGGGTGTTTGGTTCATGAAATACAGACTGAAAGTATCTCTCAGAATGGACACTGAGCCAGAACCCGAACTCCGAGCCTCATAGTCCCATAGGTGCAAGTGCTGAAGGGCTGTCCTGGACTGCTGGAGCCCCCTGCTGGTCATTTATCACATCACAGTCTCCACACTGCTTCACTAGGCACAAGCCCAACATGGAGGAGAACAAGATGAGATGGGGCCCAAGTGTATACGGCTGCTGCCTGTCTGATGGGTGTTCTGTGTCCTCGTTATATTGGGGTTCGGGTCCCTGAATACTCCTGGTGACCAGAGTGTCCATGTCCACGGGCGTCCTGTGCGTGCCATGTGAGGGTTCACTTTATGGATGGATCAGAATATATATCCATTCTGCAGACCAGTGACCCCGTATACCAGTGACAGCGATGTATACAGATAGTCCTGCACCAGCTAGATAACCTTGTGTAAAGGCGTATCCACACCTGCCTATTGCACATCTGCAGTAGTGTCAGTATTTTATTGGATTGCAGTGCTTTTACCTGGTTTCGTTCCCGTTGCTGCTCCTTTATCTGCACAGGATGTGTTTTGCAGTTGCAGCCCGTCCCGCTGCAGCCAGGTCTGTGTCGTTCACTTCTGTATTTGTTCCGGGGTTTTTTCGCCTTTTATATTCCTCAATTACAAATGGGGTCAAAATATAAAGAAAAGACAATATAAATAAATATAGAGATCCGTATTGTGCCGTTATCTGTGTTTTCATCTACAAGTGTGAATGAGATCTAACCCTTCACGTGAATCGCATGTTTTTCCCGTCGCAGCATCTCTTACTGAGTCGTCTCGAGCGCGTTCTCCAGAGCTGCTTCCCTCCTCCTCCTGTGGCTGAGATAGAGGAGAAGATTTCACCCCTAGATCTTCTGCTATGCACCGAGCAGCCGGAGAAGACCTCAAAGTCCAAGTCTGCTGGCAGGTAGGATGAAGCGAGTGCCGCCATACTGTGGTCACTACACCCATCCACATGAGTGCCGCCATACTGTGGTCACTACACCCATCCACATGAGTGCCGCCATACTGTGGTCACTACACCCATCCACATGAGTGCCGCCATACTGTGGTCACTACACCCATCCACATGAGTGCCGCCATACTGTGGTCACTACACCCACCCACATGAGTGCCGCCATACTGTGGTCACTACACCCATCCACATGAGTGCCGCCATACTGTGGTCACTACACCCACCCACATGAGTGCCGCCATACTGTGGTCACTACACCCATCCACATGAGTGCCGCCATACTGTGGTCACTACACCCATCCACATGAGTGCCGCCATACTGTGGTCACTGCACCCACCCACATGAGTGCCGCCATACTGTGGTCACTACACCCATCCACATGAGTGCCGCCATACTGTGGTCACTACACCCACCCACATGAGTGCCGCCATACTGTGGTCACTACACCCATCCACATGAGTGCCGCCATACTGTGGTCACTGCACCCACCCACATGAGTGCCGCCATACTGGGGTCACTACACCCACCCACATGAGTGCCGCCATACTGTGGTCACTGCACCCACCCACATGAGTACCACCATACTGTGGTCACTACACCCACCCACATGAGTGCCGCCATACTGTGGTCACTACACCCATCCACATGAGTGCCCCCATACTGTGGTCACTACACCCACCCACATGAGTGCCACCATACTGTGGTCACTACACCCACCCACATGAGTGCCGCCATACTGTGGTCACTACACCCATCCACATGAGTGCCGCCATACTGTGGTCAGTACGCCCATCCACATGAGTGCCGCCATACTGTGGTCACTACACCCATCCACATGAGTGCCGCCATACTGTGGTCACTACACCCATCCACATGAGTGCCACCATACTGTGGTCACTACACCCATCCACATGAGTGCCGCCATACTGTGGTCACTGCACCCACCCACTTGAGTGCCGCCATACTGTGGGCACTGCACCCATCCACATGAGTGCCGCCATACTGTGGTCACTACATCCACCCACTTGAGTGCCACCATACTGTGGTCACTACATCCACCCACTTGAGTGCCGCCATACTGTGATCACTACACCCACCCACATGAGTGCCGCCATACTGTGGTCACTACACCCACCCATGAGTGCCACCATACTGTGGTCACTACACCCATCCACATGAGTGCCGCCATACTGTGGTCACTGCACCCACCCACATGAGTACCGCCATACTGTGGTCACTGCACCCATCCACATGAGTGCCGCCATACTGTGGTCACTGCACCCATCCACATGAGTGCCGCCATACTGGGGTCACTACACCCACCCACATGAGTGCCGCCATACTGTGGTCACTGCACCCACCCACATGAGTACCGCCATACTGTGGTCACTGCACCCATCCACATGAGTGCCGCCATACTGTGGTCACTGCACCCACCCACATGAGTACCGCCATACTGTGGTCACTGCACCCATCCACATGAGTGCCGCCATACTGTGGTCACTGCACCCATCCACATGAGTGCCGCCATACTGTGGTCACTACACCCACCCACATGAGTGCCGCCATACTGTGATCACTACACCCACCCACATGAGTGCCGCTATACTGTGATCACTACACCCACCCACATGAGTGCCGCCATACTGTGGTCACTACACCCATCCACATGAGTGCCGCCATACTGTGGTCACTACACCCATCCACATGAGTGCCGCCATACTGGGGTCACTACACCCATCCACATGAGTGCCGCCATACTGTGGTCACTACACCCACCCACATGAGTGCCGCCATACTGTGGTCACTACACCCACCCACATGAGTGCCGCCATACTGTGGTCACTACACCCATCCACATGAGTGCCGCCATACTGTGGTCACTGCACCCATCCACATGAGTGCCGCCATACAAAGCCCAACTCTATATTGATGTCCAAACATGAATAAGAAAACTAGTCGCACTATCACATAGGAAAGGGTGCGTGTCTGAGAAGCCAAGGACCTATTCATAGTAAAATCCCCAAAAATGGTAGCACTCCAAGATTGGAAAAATAAAGGGAAATGGACCTCACTCTCCCTCCTGTGCACTGGTTCAGGTATTCAACAGTGGCTTGGAAAAGGCTGAAACATTGCGCAGATGGCGAATAAAGTTTATCTTAATACAAGGCATATGGAGGGAAGTTCAGTCCGTTGGGGCTGAGTGTTCACAATACCGCTGTTCATGTCCGTTGCTGTCTTCCATCATAGTGTGACAACAACGGACATGAACTGTTGCAGAGAATGGACACAGAGTCAGCGACCATCAATAAGAACGGATACAGAATCGGTCTGCGACTGTTCTCTGCAACAATGTCACTTGTCATCCTATGACGGAAGACAGCAACGGACATTAACAGCGGCAGTGTGGAGAATTATATAGTAAGTGATATTCATACCGCTATCAGAGAGTTTCACTGCATATACGGTATATTAGTATGGTGTAGGGTGCCGCAGCCTTTAATAAAGCGCCCGGTGTACTAATAATAAATGACTACTAATCTGCCAGGCCGTGGCCTCCTCGCCCCACTCCACCCCCAGTCACATATTTGTCAGCCTGGTGTGGATCGTTGCTCGAGGCTCATGTTTACCACCAGACGAGGCCTCACTCAGATCTGCACCCCAATATCTTCCCTCCACTCACTGTGTATACTGAGCCAATGTTTGTCCTCGGCCTGTGGCGTCCATCTTACATGACCAGTGTGGGTGTTACTGTCCATATACACTGATCCTTATTCCACAAAATCCTATTAGCATTGCCCCCACATACTCGCGGATCTGCACAAAGCTTTGTATGATCCCATAAACTTGTATTGTTTCTATATAATATTTTCCTGCATTTCTCTGGTATTTTGCACACTGCTGCTATTAGATTGCTCTTCGTGTCGCAGTTATTAGCGGCCGGTGCAGCAGATGTGCGATCCTCTTGTACACAGCGGCGCCGGCCAAGCAGCGGGATTTCTCTAACGTGTTGATTTTCCGCAGCTTACGCACAGAAGTGCTGGACATATGGACGGAGCTGCAGGATATCCACGATGCCTACGGACTGAAGCACCAGTGGGGAGGTTCTCATAGCAACAAAAAGCTCCTGCGCTCCCTGGGAATCGACACCAGGAACATAGTACGTTGGTTGTTCTGTCTGTGCTATTGTCTGCTGCTACATAAAGGCTCCGTAGGGAAGGAGCGAGGCGGCGAACGAGCAGATCCCTGGCAGACATCTGGACGCAACGTTGTGGGTCAGTAATCCTTAACCCCATCATGGAGCGTCCAGCGGCCTGCGTGCTCTGCCAGTGCTCTGTGGGGCTATGAAGTACCCATCGGGGCTTCACCATTTATATTCTCTACAAATTTTGATATGTCATAAATGACTCAGAAACAGATATGGCTCCTGTAAACCAAACCATGTGAACAGGCCCTTATGCTATTTACTAGTGCGGGAGTAACAGGTGTGCATATGTGTATATATATACAGTCCTATGAAAAAGTTTGGGCACCCCTATTAATCTTAATCATTTTTAGTTCTAAATATTTTGGTGTTTGCAGCAGCCATTTCAGTTTGATATATCTAATAACTGATGGACACAGTAATATTTCAGGATTGAAATGAGGTTTATTGTACTAACAGAAAATGCGCAATATGCATTAAACCAAAATTTGACCGGTGCAAAAATATGGGCACCTCAACAGAAAAGTGACATTAATATTTAGTACATCCTCCTTTTGCAAAGATAACAGCCTCTAGTCGCTTCCTGTAGCTTTTAATCAGTTCCTGGATCCTGGATGAAGGTATTTTGGACCATTTCTTTCTACAAAACAATTCAAGTTCAGTTAAGTTTGATGGTCGCCGAACATGGACAGCCCGCTCTCAAATGATCTGAAAACAAAGATTGTTCAACATAGTTGTTCAGGGGAAGGATACAAAACGTTGTCTCAGAGATTTAACCTGTCAGTTTCCACTGTGAGGAACATAGTAAGGAAATGGAAGAGCACAGGGACAGTTCTTGTTAAGCCCAGAAGTGGCAGGCCAAGAAAAATATCAGAAAGGCAGAGAAGAAGAATGGTGAGAACAGTCAAGGACAATCCACAGACCACCTCCAAAGAGCTGCAGCATCATCTTGCTGCAGATAGTGTCACTGTGCATCGGTCAACTATACAGCGCACTTTGCACAAGGAGAAGCTGTATGGGAGAGTGATGAGAAAGAAGCCGTTTCTGCACGTATGCCACAAATAGAGTTGCCTGAGGTATGCAAAAGCACATTTGGACAAGGCAGCTTCATTTTGGAAACAAAAATTGAGTTGTTTGGTTATAAAAAAAGGCGTTATGCATGGCGTCCAAAAAGAAACAGCATTCCAAGAAAAACACATGCTACCCACTGTAAAATTTGGTGGAGGTTCCATCATGCTTTGGGGCTGTGTGGCCAATGCCGGCATCGGGAATCTTGTTAAAGTTGAGAGTCGCATGGATTCCACTCAGTATCAGCAGATTCTTGAGAATAATGTTCTAGAATCAGTGACGAAGTTGAAGTTACGCCGGGGATGGATATTTAAGCAACACAATGATCCAAAACACCGCTCCAAATCCTCAGGCATTCATGCAGAGGAACAATTACAATGTTCTGGAATGGCCATCCCAGTCCCCAGACCTGAATATCATTGGACATCTGTGGGATGATTGGAAGCGGGCTGTCCATGCTCGGCCACCATCTAACTTAACTGAACTTGAATTGTTTGTCCAAAATACCTTTATCCAGGATCCAGGAACTGATTAAAAGCTACAGGAAGCGACTAGAGGCTGTTATCTTTGCAAAAGGAGGATCTACTAAATATTAATGTCACTTTTCTGTTGAGGTGCCCAGACTTTTGCACCGGTCAAATGTTGGTTTAATGCATATTGCGCATTTTCTGTTAGTACAATAAACCTCATTTCAATCCTGAAATATTACTGTGTCCATCAGTTATTAGATATATCAAACTGAAATGGCTGCTGCAAACACCAAAATATTTAGAACTAAAAATGATTAAGATTAATAGGGGTGCCCAAACTTTTTCATAGGACTGTATATATATATATATATATATATATATATATATATATATATATATATATACACACTACAAGTCCCAGCATGCCTACCTGCTCTGCCCTTCTCGGAGCTGCCCATAGAAGCGACTGGAGCCTGCTGGGAGTTGTAGTGCGCCTGCCGCTGGATGACGAAGGTTAGCGATGGCCGCTCTAGTGGATATAAGCCTGTCCTGGTCACGTGATGGACACGCAGGAGATCGGCCGTACACGTATGTCCATCACATGACCAGGGCAGGCTTTTTATCCTTTTGTATTGAATGACGGCGAGCAGAGATCTTAACCCTTTCCACTGCAATCCATTGGAAAACTAAAAATGCCATGACTGCCAGAACATGACTGCCAAAAACAACAGCTCCTGCATGACTAGGATCAATATAGACCCCATCCGGAGGGGGTTAAAGATTTCGATCTGATACATTGTGACGAAGCAGTGGGCTTGTTTTGTTTCTTTCCTCCTCTGCGTTGTGCTGTTCTTCTGTTATTCCTCCTACAAATGTGGGAAGAAATTCACAACTAGGTCTCAGCAGTTGGGTCTGTCCCTGCACCCTCCAGTAGTGTCAGATCAGGCCCCTTGTACACGGCCGGACTGTTACTGTCTGCAAGTAACAATACACAGAAAACATGTCTACATTGCATCAGTATGTCATTCTCCATCAGTCACAAGAAGACTTGTCTGATCCCTTATGCTTAGGACCCCTGACATGACCTGAGCTGTGTCTCATGGCTAGCACACGGACACATTCATTTCTGTGGCCCCTTCCATATGACTATGTTCCAGCCTATACCCACTGACCTCAATGAATGGATGACAGATGTCATCCTTGGTGACACGCATACGGCCATGTACATGGTGCCTGCAAGTCTGTACTGCAAATATGGACAAAAAATAGGAGCTGCTCCATAATAAGTGTCTATGGCCCGGGCACTGTCTAGTAAGAGCTACGCACATATGTACATGGCCATACAAATGACTGCATACGTATACTACCTGCAATGGTGGACAATATACAGAAAAGGACTACAGTCTTGTGCATGGGGCCTTGGTACTGACTGTGTCCTATTGTGTAGGGCTGCACCCACTAGATATGGGGGATGGGAACGCACAGTTGTCAGACATACTGAGGAATAAATGAGGAACAGCACAATGCCGAGTCCTAAGGTTGGCTTCACACCTTTGTTGGATTCTCTATAGGAGACTACGCCGTAATATCTGCATAAAATCAGCGGAGAGAAAAGTCCTGCAAGGAGGGGGGGGGGGCCTTTTGTCTCTGCAAATTTCAGTGTAAAATCATCAGAATCCCAGCGACCTCCCTTATTGTCTATGGGGTCTGCAGGTTTTTGTAAGTGGACAGGATTTCCATCTTTTGGGTCCCCGTGCAGACCTGAAGGATGGAAATCCAAACGATAGTGTGAACCTAATGTAATAATGATGCTGCAGAAAATATAAAGGGGAACCCAAGCAACTTACTATAACAGACATGTCAGACGAGGTGAGAGGTCCTCTGGTTATGAGAAGCCCATTGGAAAATGTTAGCGGGATTTTCCAGGAGTTGTATATGGATGACCGCACAGATCAGCTGCTTGAACAACTCAGGTGATCGCTGCATCACAGGCCAATGACGTCGCGTTCATCAGTCACATGGCCTCTTGTGGCAGCTCAGTCCCATCAAAGTGAATGGGGCTGAGCTGTGATGTAAAGGCCCACACCTGTGCTATGGTGGCCGCGGCACTCATCTGATCACTGCAGTCATTCATGTAATTGATCGTGTGGATCCCAGGTGTCCGACCACCGCCCTCCGATATCGGATCAGCTATCCTAGGACTAGCAGATGAATACTCAGCAATGCCCTCTATCCTGTGCAGGCTTTCTCTGTGCTGTGTACAAGTCTTTCTTCTAGTAATTGTTCCTTTGTTTGCAGCTCTTCACAGGCAATAAGAAGCAGCCTGTTATAGTTCCCATGTATGCAGCCGGCCTGGTAAGTGACACCTCATATTCACACACACGTTACTGCTGTTTTGTACTAAAAGTCTAACTCCGGGACATTTGCAGACTTTGGATTTTTTTTGTCAGTATTTGTGTCATTAATAGATTTTCATAATATACTTTTATTACACGTTTTTTCTCCTTTATGTGAAATCCTGCATTGCTTCACTCTTTCCCTTGTATCTGTATTGAGCTGCTTTTGCCTCCTCAATCTGGAACGCCGTCACGTTCAGCTCTCAGTACAGAAACAAGGGAAAGACTGAACAAATGCAGAGGAGACAAAATCAGTGTATAAAGTATATTATAACATGTATTAGGGACACAAATACTGCTAGATATAATGTATTATATATTATATATGCCCTTGTCTAGTATTATCTATGACCCTCGGCCAGGTGCATAATAGCTAGAATACCAGTATGGCCCCCGGCATTCGCCCAGCCGACCCCTGGCAGTAATATTGAGGTCCTGCCTATGTAAATAGAATCCACATTGGTAAAATCACTGCAGTGGTCCTGAGGAGCTCTGTACGAGGCCGGGGTCACTTGCAGAGATCTCTATTTGAGTCACAAGAAACATCACCCAAATTCTTGGCTGCAGCGGCTTATAGTGGCCCGAGCATATTCTTAGGCAATATTTCCAAAGAGCTTTTACCCTCCCCTCCCCCCCCTCAACCGCAGTCATTGTACAAGTAAGATTATTGGGGTTATGCCACATATATTTATCCGTCCACTTTAGGGGGGGCTCTGGAGGTAGCGGAGCGCTGGACTTCAGCTGTCCCAATGCAATGAATGGAGCAGGGGTGCATCGCGTCCAGCACAAGGACGTCTGCATTTCACATGGCTGAATTCACCCAACGCTATCGGTATTGGGGAATGGGTTTGGGCGGTCCGTTCCACACCGATCAGCTATTTCTCCTAATGTTCCATTTGTTGTACAAACCCTTTAAGACCAGAACAAGGCTGCACTGACCCAATAAGTGAGTTGTCTGGGGATTGTCATTCACCTTGAGATTTATGTTTTAATATTAGGATTATTATTTTGAACCCCCCCTCCCTTCCAGGTAGTGAATAATTAGGTTTCTTGTGACCTCATCGGTCTGTGTTATAGCAATTGTGACCTGAGCTAATGTTGCTGTACCTGTGTGTGGCCACTAGAAGGCGCCCGTTACCTTGTATAACAGCCATGGCGGTTTATGTTACATTACCAGCTCCTTGTAATGCCTTTCTCTCACCTGTAGGGGATGCTGGAGCCGACCAAGGAACCTCTCAAGCCTTTATCTGCTGCAGAAAAAATAGCGTCAATAGGGCAATCGTCCCCGCTCCCTCCAGATGACAGTGTTTGTTCTTCTGACCAGTTACAGGTACAATCCTGCCCTCCTCTGTGTTGTCTACTCCAATAAAGTTGAGAAATTTTGCACACAAGGCCGCACCTTCATTAACCAAAAACCACCGGTGCACAGACAAACTTACTAAAAGCATTTCAAAGTGCGGAAAGACCTCGGCAATGACGAAGAGACGGAAAGAGCGAAACATGGGTCCTAATATAAAAAGAAATACGGTCCCTGGCTGTACCCGAGCCCCTGTGTGTACCTGAGCCCCCTGGCTGCTGTACCCGAGCCCCCTGGCTGCTGTACCCGAGCCCCCTGGCTGCTGTACCCGAGCCCCCTGGCTGCTGTACCCGAGCCCCCTGGCTGCTGTACCCGAGCCCCCTGGCTGCTGTACCCGAGCCCCCTGGCTGCTGTACCCGAGCCCCCTGGCTGCTGTACCCGAGCCCCCTGGCTGCTGTACCCGAGCCCCCTGGCTGCTGTACCCGAGCCCCCTGGCTGTCCAGTCCTGACTATCTGGGTCCCCTCTGCTCTCCTTGTGTTTCTCAAGCTTTGCTCCATCTTTAGACAGGCTGCTGTTTTGTCCTGCGACAGAGATGACATTGGAGGTGTGAGTGTGGCCTCAGCTTCCGCAGGTGTTTTGGGAAAGTCCTCTCCCTTATCAGTACAGAACAGGATTCTGGTGGGCGAGGCGAGAGGCCTTTGTAGTTTTGGGGGTTGTAGAGACCACCAGACTTTATAGATCAGGCATTGCGCCCTGGGCATGCAGATTAGCTCTCCTCCTCCAGGAGGGGTCGGGCTGTGACTTATAGGGTAGCGCCATCTATTGGAAGTAACAGAAACGACTTTCTTCCTGGAGGAGATCTCACCTGCACACACCAGAACATTGGAGGGGCGCACTGCTAGAATAGTGGCTACCCACAGCGTCCGACGGACTATATTGGGGGCTGTTTGACAAGCGATGTTTTAAAACTGAAACCGGCGGAGGAAAATGTCCTCCATGCAAGAGGCTTTTCCTCTCCCGATTTCATATGGATGTTGTGACTGGGTCTCCAGCAGAGACTGTGGCGCAGGTAGAAACCAAACCTTAAAGGGATTCTACCGTTACCTTTTTTTTGTGGATAAGACGTTGGGATAGCCGTTAGAAAGGTTATTTGTCTCTTACCTTTAGACGTGGTCTCTGCTGCGCCATTCCTTAGAAATACCGTTTTTTACCGGTGTGCAAATGAGTTCTCAAACAGCGATGAGGACGTCCCCACCACTGCCAGATAATTGTCGCCCTCATCGCTGTTTGAGCACTGGGGCCCGCCCCCATCGGTGCAACAGAACTCATTTGCATACTGGTAAAACCCAGTATTTCTAAGGAACGGCGCAGCAGAGACCACGTCTAAAGGTAAGAGACGAATAGACTTTCGACGTCTTATCCACAAAAAAAAAAAAAAAAAAAGGTTTTAATGGTAGAATCCCTTTGACGGATCGCTTTGTGTCCCAGAGAGCGCTACAATCGCAACATCCAGTTGCCAAATAATCCCGCAGCGCCCTGTCTTTTGTGAACACCCTCTGTATACATTACAAGTGTGAACAAGGTGCAGCTTGCCCTGACGATCTTGGATCCTGGTCACTGCAGCCGTAACCTAATGGAGTGTTTTCTTGCACCAGGTCCCGGCGGCTTCTTCTCACTTGTATTAAGTGATCTGTATACCCGATATCTCCGGACGTCTCCTGTATGGCCGCCATTAATCCATGTTCTTTCTTCCGCAGGAATCCCTCCCACCTGTCCAGTTTGACTGGAGTAGCAGTGGCCTTACCAACCCCTTAGACGGTACGTCTCTCCATAGCTCCTCTAGACATAGGAAAGCTTCAGAGTCCATCGCGTCTCCTCTGCCGACCTTCCTTGTGTCTTGTTAGTGTCTTCTTGGGAAATTCAGGCTTTCTTTCTTCCTTCTCTGCTCCGCATGAAGCGATAGATGAATGTGTTATAGAATGGGACGGTCACGCAGACCAGCGCCCAGGCGGCCATCTTGTAATGTGTAATCTTATGTACTCGCATCCACTTTCCATGGTCCCTTATTGACTTTTACCTGTTTATTAACCCATTGACAGTTGCGGTACCAGGTACGTTCCGTTTGCTTCTTTTACGTGATCTCATTTCTTCCTAGATTCTTAGTCTAAAGTCTCTTTACTAGTCTGCGTCTTACCAATGTTTTACCTTTGTGATCCTTATTGTTGGCAGTTACTTGCACAAGTGACGGCCGAGGGATGGATGAAGGTAAAATGGCTGTTTGGTATCTTCTATCTCCTTCAGACTATTACCCTTATAGTAAGGATGTAACTGCTGCTTTATAAGGTTGTGTAGACGTCTTTACCTAAAGATGCCCATATATATATATATATATATATATATATATATATATATATATATATACTGTATTACAGGGATGAACCTACTGACACTGGCAGGATTGGGCAACCATCTTATCTGTATGGGGGTGTCCAATTCGCCATGACAGTAGGTGATGTCAGAAAGAAGGATCGGGCATGTTTTATTTTCAGTATGCCCGATCCCTGTCCTCATGTGCAGTAAGTCACCACCAGAAGGGTCTCAGCCGTTTACTCCTCGTTCCTCATTGGGATTGCAGCCGTGTATGGCCGAGGGTCAGGAGACATAGCTGTCTAAGGTGCCGTCCTTACTTGTGAATATCCATAGAATTCAGACCACTGAGGTTCTAGAAATTATATTTGTGCTGGATTTTATTCATATTTTTTATATTGTATGTTCACGCCTTCACTGAGTTATACTGAGTTATCTCCATAAAAGTAATAAATCTAAAAACCAGACGCCCTACTTGCTGAAGGTTTCCAGTTTTTTTTTTTCATCAGAAAGTGAGAATTAACTAAAAAAAAAAAAAAAAAAAAAAAAAAAATGTATAAAAAAATATTAGGCTATTAATCTTTGAGGTAAGAACCTTCAGTGCTCAGTGCCGGTGGGGCTCCATTCAGATCATGTGTTTAATGGATGGAAAAAAATGTATGCAGGCAGATGTCATCTGTTTAAATGGTTATCAATGTATAAAGAAGACCTTTCACCACATCATGTCCTAGCTGCTTCTCCACTGATTCTGGCACCGCTGGTGTCCTCTCTCTAGCCCTCACCGCTCCTGAGCAATCATTGCTGCAAGTTTTGGTGCCTGATGTCAGGAGGGCGGGGTCAGGCAGGGGGTGGGATTCTGAGCTCTGACACTGGCTGCCTCTGATTGGAGCTCTGAATCACCACGCCCCCTGCCTGACACTGCCCACTTGACATTACAGGGTTACATAGGCACACCAGGCACCAAAACTAACTGCACTTATTGCTCAGGAATGGTGGGGGCTAGAGAGAAAATACCAACTGTGCTGGAATCAGTGAAGCAGATGGTAAGAACTAGAACTGGGAATTGGTGGAGGTGGTGAAAGGTCCTCTTTACTGTGATCTCTATGTAGACCTCTGCCCATCCGTTTGCATCTATTAAGCAGATGATGTGATTGGAGCCCTGCGCGTCACGTCCGCAGCCTATAGGATCCTGTGTCCGTATCATGAAGGAAAGCCTGAATGCCCGGCTGTCCACTTCCCTTCTCTGTCCGCTTCCATTCTTTATTTACCCTTTGTGTGCTGGTCTTTTCTTCTGCTTTTAGTGAATTAAAGGGAAACATTTCAGGTTACTTCCACAATTCCTTATTGCCGTCCATCATTTACTTCTTACCAGGAATCCTAAGTATCCGGCCGGTTTTCTCTATGGTCATACTATGAGATGTTCGGACCTGGGCCACCACCAAATTGGCATTTTATTACCTTTCTGCTATGGAAAATATTTTGAAGGGATTGCCCAGGATTATGATATTGATTTCTGCTCTGTCTTTACTTTATATCCAGAGCAGCGCCCCCATTGTGTAGTGGCTGTGCTTGGTATTGCAGCTTAGCCCCATTTATTAGTATGGACTTGCGCTGTAGCCTAGCCATAGACAATGGTTGTGATGTCATTGGCCTCAGTAAGGGCTCTCTGCTCCTGCTTTCTACATGGTGACATCATCACATCCTGACTTGGTGATGTCACTCGCTTTGTGTAATGTGACAGGCTGCATTGTTATATCCCGGTCCGCTCGCCAGGGTAATTGGATCATTGTAGTGAATCTTGCATTATATTCCGGGTGACTACCCGCGGGGGGTTGTGCAGATACTCTGGGCTGTTTCCCTTTAAGTCGTAGGATTTGTGTTTCTTCCTTTAATATGTTTAACCAGCCAAGTAAATGTAAAGTCTTTATTACCTGCCGGAGATCTGTGCCGTGGCGCTATACTGTGTGCACTCCCGTCAGTGCCAGTCACCATGTAAGATGTCGCTGTTTTCTCTGTGGATTATATCCTAGTGATAATACTATGCATGTTTAAGTGTGTGTGTCTTACCCCCTCTTTACACACAATCCCAACAATACCTTCTTTATGGCTGAATACCCAACACGCTCACTGACTTTCAAGCTAGTGGAGGGTCTACTCTTCTGAATCTTGATTTCTTTGGACCGGTGGATGACAGTGGCTTTAGCGGCACCACCACTATCCCAGGTCAGCTGAGTGTCACGATGGTCGCCTTACAAAGCATGAGCACTGCACTGTGGCTTTCCTACAAACAAGAAACCCGCTCTCGGTTCTGTCTCGTGTGTAATTCTCATCAATGGATCTTACAAAGCACCAAAACCTTGCAGAGCCCTGGCCCTGCTCCCGGGGTGGGAGACCTGGGGGGGACGTTGTAAACCAAGGAATCCTCTTATGAATGCAAGTAAGAGAGAGATTTGGAAGGAGTTACACTGAGTATATACAATGCACCGGTCCGAGTAATACGTCTATCCATAGGCACACTATATCCCACTTGGTGTATTCTTGTGGTTTTTTCACTATCAGACAGTGACTATGGTTTTGCATCTTCATGACATTTTTTTTTTGTCTTGCAATTTTTTAATCCCCTCTTCTGAATTCTTCTAATCTGTATGGTGTTGTGATAGAGTCCCGGAGATAGCAGGGAGCCGCCTGTATTCAGCTCTCTTCACATCACATCATTATTTACATCTGTTTAATGTACATCAATGTGAAAAACCCAAACGGACCAGTTTGTGATGTGACTAGAGCCTTAAAGGGGTTATTCAGGATTAGAAAACATGGCGGCTTTCTTCATTTCAGGGAGTCCCATCACCTTTGTTGGTCATTGCTCTCTGACTTACAGACTTGATGTCACTTCCTAAGATGAAGAAAGCCGTTGCGAGTCTAATTCTGGACGAACAGTCCAAGGCCGGGGCTTCAAGTGGCGTAAATGCCGCGGTTTTGCTGCAGCGTTTTACTGTCTCTGCAAACAGGATAGTCCTGTAGCAAATCCCATCTATACTTTGCACAAAGATACGTGCAAGGGAAGTGCTGCGATTTCCAAAACCGTTGTGGTTTTGGATATCACAGCATGTCAATTATTCCTGCGGAAACTCCACTATAGGTATAATGGAAGCAGACGGGAAACCTCCGAGGACTTTCTGTGCAAAGCGCTGCAGGAAAAGCCGCAATGCATCGCCACCACAGTTCTTTCCACAGCGCTTTTTTGCTGCAATCCGTTACGTGGTACCTTAGCCTAAAGGGGTTTTCCTGGGTTCCTGTCCTTAGGATAGGTCATCAGTATGTGATTGGTGGGGTCCGACACCAATCAGCTTGTTGTAGGGGCTGCAGCATTCGGGTGAGCACTGTGACCTCTTCTTGCACAGTGGCTGTATTTGGTATTGCAACTCAGCCCCATTTATGTGAATGGGACTGAGATGCTGCTGCACCATGTGACTAATGAACATGATGTCACTGGCACGGGGAAGAGGCGGCAGAACTTGCAGTCTTAAGATGCTGATCAGCAGCGGTCCCTTGTGTCTGATCTCTCACCAATCACACATTGATGGCCTGTCCTAAGTGTAGGCTATAAGTATTTAACCCCAGAAACCCCTTTAGGCCGAGGCCCCGCCATCTATTACATGACCTGGCTAATCCCATTCACACATTACAGAAAAATATCTGCAGAAACCATTGCGTTTCCGTGTGGGTATAATAGAGACAGAAAGCGGAGAACTCTGCAGAAAAAACACACAATGCATTTCTGCCGCAGTCTTTTCCCCAGCGTTTTTGGGCTGCGGCTCGCTATGTGGGGCCTTAGCCGAGTTATCACCTATAAGCAGGATAGGGTCGGAGGTCAAGCAGGTTGTTTATTTTTTTCAACATCCATCATTGCCCCCAGCCTGGAATTTGGAGCCCTGGTATTCAGGTTTCTGTTCTTCAGTTCCGCTTGGGGACTCAAAAAACGGAAGCCCTGTCTGCTTAAAATGATGCCCAGCGGCACCGCTTATTGAATAACCAAAAGCAGGGGGGAAATTTAGACATTCATAGAACCAACAACCGGAATTTTTGAAGTCTGGTCTTCCCCTTTAAGAAAGTGGATTTAGTGACTGGTCAGTCTTAGGGTTTGGTTTGTATCCGGTTAAAGGGGCGTCTGTACGTTTTATCCACAATTGTCACTGATTTATGTGTCGTGCCCGGTGGAATGTCTTTATATCAGTCACATTATAGGATACATGACATTTTAGCATCCACATCCCGGCACCATTGTTATAAGATAGGCAGGATCATGTTTAACCCAAGTAGGGATTACCCATAGTCCCTGGTAATGACCCCCTGCTCTTATCTACCCAGAACAGATCTCCTTCAGGACGGTGCGAGTACTCCATCATCTCAGCGCCCGGCTCCTCGGAGTATAGATGTATATAATTAGCATTGCTTAGCCTTTCCGCATCTTGTATCTTATCGTGCCTATAATAGCAGGCTTCCCTCTCACACTCTTATTACTTGATGTGAAAGGTAAAACGGCAGAAGATCTGTGTTATCGTGAAGAGATTACAGGAATTATCACACTAGAGACTGAATGGATAAAAAAAATAGGGAAATAATACTCATCACACTTACTGGAACCCCTGACGCTCCCATTCCAAAGTTTACTAGGTCCCCGTTGCTCCCCTTTTGATGGTTCCTGGGTCCCCCACTGCTCCCATTCCAGTGCCTCTTGCTGCTTCCTGGGTTGCACTTCTATTCCAATGCTTCCTGGGTCCTCCGCTGCTCCCCTTCCAATGCTTCCTGGGTCCTCCGCTGCTCCCCTTCCAATGCTTCCTGGGTTCTCCTCTGCCGCTCCCCTTCCAATGCTTCCTGGGTCCTCCACTGCTCCCCTTCCAATGCTTCCTGGGTTCTCCTCTGCCGCTCCCCTTCCAATGCTTCCTGGGTCCTCCACTGCTCCCCTTCCAATGCTTCCTGGGTCCTCCGCTGCTCCCCTTCCAATGCTTCCTGGGTCCTCCACTGCTCCCCTTCCAATGCTTCCTGGGTCCCCCGCCACTCCCATCCTGATGCTTCCTGGGTCCTCCGCTGCTCCCCTTCCAATGCTTCCTGGGTCCTCCACTGCTCCCCTTCCAATGCTTCCTGGGTCCCCCGCCACTCCCATCCTGATGCTTCCTGGGTCCTCCGCTGCTCCCCTTCCAATGCTTCCTGGGTTCTCCTCTGCCGCTCCCCTTCCAATGCTTCCTGGGTCCTCCACTGCTCCCCTTCCAATGCTTCCTGGGTCCTCCGCTGCTCCCCTTGCAATGCTTCCTGGGTCCTCCACCGCTCCCCTTCCAATGCTCCCTGGGTCCTCCACAGGTCTATTCCTTCTGGTTCCTCTTGAGACACACGAACTGCTATTCATCCAATCCCTGGCTGAGGGGGTCACCATTGGGGGCAGTTGTTGGTTGAGAATTTCCTGTGTATCGAGAGGGATCAGGAGGTAGAGACTGACAGTGCTGTTAGTTTTGGTGCCTGATATGCTAATTAGGTTCTCCATTGTCTAGTAGTTGGTCTCTTACCCATGGACAAGGGGACATGACACCTCCCACATTTTGTCATTTCTAGATCTGTATGTATGTATTCTACATATAACTGGAATATTCTTCAGTATCGATATATCGGCTCCATTCTATTACATGAAGACAGTGAATAATACTGTACAGGGCAGAGCTGGAATATCCGACACCGGCTGTAGGTAGCTAGAGTAGGTGCAAGGAGCAGCCATGTTTATTCAACCCCTAGAACAAGGCCCACAACTCCCGGCCCCCGAGCAATATATCACATAAGATTCTCTGAAATGTTTCACCTCCGGTCTTCAGTTCTCATTTGCTAATATTTGGCTTCTTCTGGTCTCGCCTTATTCGCCATCTCACATTACTAACGTGTTTACTAATTCTACACCTTTTAACTCTTTAGGAACTGCTGGTCCCTTTGAGATATCTCCCCAAAAAATAATCTTCACTCTTGGCAGTTTTTTCGGAAACCTCGCCAATGAAAGCTGAGATCTTGTCTTGGATTCTTTCATTGGTTTCTAACACTTAACACACAAACTGTTTTACTTGTTTCTGGGAAAGTCATCTGTTAGAGCTTGCTGAACATTTGGGAGTGGTTTTGCCCTTTCTGTGTAGCGCCCATGCCTCGGAACTCGCAGGTTGACCTAGCAGTAAGATTGTGCCAAGCTAGTCACTTGGCCGATAGTTCACCAAGCTTACACGTATTAAGCCTAACACATTGCCGACATGGTTATCCCTTCCATATTGGTTTTTGAGATATAACAAGAACATTCACTTGTGACATGAGTATAATAGTTATGGTCAGCTTGTTCTAGAAGTTCCCAGGCATGTCATAGTAGTTGGTGGTGGAGTGGTGGCTGTCCAATGTAGTCGCATCATGTAACATGGTTTCTGTCTGTCTTTAGTTGGGATTTGGTGGCTTTGCAGGTGAACGGTGTTTAATTGCTTATTCTGCATCTCAACGTGCTCCTCTAGGAACAAGAAGAATGGAGAGATTAAAGAAATGACACTAGAGGATAGACCACCCTGACCGTAAACTTGTCCACTAGAGGATAGACCACCATGACTGTAAACATGTCCACTAGAGGATAGACCACCATGACTGTAAACATGTCCACAAAAGGATAGACCACCATGACTGTAAACATGTCTACTGGAGGATAGACCACCATGACTGTAAACATGTCTACTGGAGGATAGACCACCATGACTGTAAACATGTCTACTGGAGGATAGACCACCATGACTGTAAACATGTCCACTAGAGGATAGACCACCATGACTGTAAACATGTCCACTAGAGGATAGACCACCATGACTGTAAACATGTCTACTGGAGGATAGACCACCATGACTGTAAACATGTCTACTAGAGGATAGAGCACCGTGACTGTAAACATGTCCACTAGAGGATAGACCACCATGACTGTAAACATGTCCACTAGAGGATAGACCACCATGACTGTAAACATGTCTACTGGAGGATAGACCACCATGACTGTAAACATGTCTACTGGAGGATAGACCACCATGACTGTAAACATGTCCACTAGAGGATAGACCACCATGACTGTAAACATGTCCACTAGAGGATAGACCACCATGACTGTAAACATGTCCACTAGAGGATAGACCACCATGACTGTAAACATGTCTACTGGAGGATAGACCACCATGACTGTAAACATGTCTACTGGACGATAGACCACCATGACTGTAAACATGTCCACTAGAGGATAGACCACCATGGCTGTAAACATGACCACTAGAGGATAGACCACCATGACTGTAAACATGTCCACTAGAGGATAGACCACCATGACTGTAAACATGTCTACTGGAGGATAGACCACCATGACTGTAAACATGTCCACTAGAGGATAGACCACCATGACTTTAAACATGTCCACTAGAGGATAGACCACCATGACTGTAAACATGTCTACTGGACGATAGACCACCATGACTGTAAACATGTCCACTAGAGGATAGACCACCATGGCTGTAAACATGACCACTAGAGGATAGACCACCATGACTGTAAACATGTCCACTAGAGGATAGACCACCATGACTGTAAACATGTCCACTAGAGGATAGACCACCGTGACTGTAAACATGTCTACTAGAGGATAGACCACCATGACTGTAAACATGTCCACTAGAGGATAGACCACCATGACTGTAAACATGTCTACTGGAGGATAGACCACCATGACTGTAAACATGTCCACTAGAGGATAGACCACCATGACTGTAAACATGTCTACTGGAGGATAGACCACCATGACTGTAAACATGTCCACTAGAGGATAGACCACCATGACTGTAAACATGTCCACTAGAGGATAGACCACCATGACTGTAAACATGTCTACTGGAGGATAGACCACCATGACTGTAAACATGTCCACTAGAGGATAGACCACCATGACTGTAAACATTTCCACTAGAGGATAGACCACCATGACTGTAAACATGTCCACTAGAGGATAGACCACCATGACTGTAAACATGTCTACTGGAGGATAGACCACCATGACTGTAAACATGTCCACTAGAGGATAGAGCACCGTGACTGTAAACATGTCCACCTGATCCCACCACCAGTTCAGGCACTGGTCCCAGTCTCTTCAGTCACTGGACATGTCCACTCTTTGGCCCTGTCGGGTCACCGGTACGGACTCATTATACTCCCTACTGTTAGCCACAGCCGCGGGCCACTCCATGTGCTTTGTGTTAATGTACAACAATGAAGTAATATAATGTAAGGTTGGCCACATTTTTCCCCAGAGCTTCCACAAGTTTGCAACCTGCCACCTAAAATCTCAACAGTCTTTGATTTTTTATGACGGTGCAGTTTGTGACGAGACAATGTCGGGGGTTGCAGTGTGATCTCATTCACAGCAGATGCGACATCACATTACCTGTCACATGTCTTCATAACGCCTTGTTTAGTAAGAGGTTGAGGAGCAACAAAATTACAAAAAAACAAACACAGTCCATCCCTGTCCGGTGCCGTGCGGTGGTCCTCCGCCAGTCTTTGCAGGTTGCCAGTGATGAGTTTCGGCTCGTCATTGCTAGTAAACAAGCAGCGGCGCTGGATTTAGGACGTCAGTTTTTGTCCTTTTTTCCGCCTCTGTCCTACGGCCCTTTCCAATGAGCATTCCCCTTCCATCAGAGCGCCCTGGATGGAGTTGTCTATTATTAACCGTTTCCTCTCCGTTCCTCCCGTCTTCCATCTTCTGGAGGAGCCGATCTCAGAAACATTATGACCTGTCTCTGTTGATTTGTTGGTGTCCCTAATGCTTCAGCAAGCTTGCGTAGTGGCCAGTGGTAGATTTATAGTCGAGTGGTTTAGTGCGTGTCTTCTGCAGACTTCTGTAAGTATCTGAGTGTGTTCATTGCTTATTTATAGGCCCATGTCAGCAGATCTAGATGGCGGTCCTCAGCTAGGTTTTATTTGCGGTGCTCTCGTGTGGCGCTGCTTATCTTATGCCGTGCCTATTTGCATTATACATTGGGGATACATATATGGTGGTGGGGAGAAGATGTTTCCATTATTACAGGGTCATGACCTAGAATCCGGCCTATCTGTGTGATGTGACCCAGTAGATCCCATTGAATCCCTGATGCGCTCAGATACTTAGAGGGGTGCGAGGATTGTGGTGTTTTTGTGATGGGTGCGGTGACTGATCTCCGCCTCTGCTGACGTCTTCCGTCACTGATTATTATTTTATACTGAAAGGTGTGGACCCGGAGCTCTACGCACTGACGACGGCCAAGGTGGAGTGCACCAATGCCAGCAGCAAGGTGACCGATGCATTCGCAAGACTGATGTCCACCGCAGAAACCACAAGCACATCGGCAAGGTATAAGCCTATAAAGGATTTGTCCCATAAACCAATGGGGGATAATGGGTATCTGATCACTGGCGGTTCTACCACTGGAACCAAATCCATGTCCTCCATCTAAATGTAGCTGTGGGGATCGTGCAGGCGCTATCTGGCCTTCGCACAGGCACGCTCCATTAGAGGGACACTTGAGCCCGTTCTCATGATCTCTGAGGGTCCTCCATCAATAAGACACGTATTCCTTATCTTGTTGCAATGGCACGTGGTATTTGTGGGACGAGTGGCCACATTTTATTTTTAGATCACTATTTCTATCTTTTGGGTTTTTTGGGCAAGTGTTGGAGCCAAGAAGTTATGGGGGTTGGCCGGGTATTATTTGATGGACTATCCCTTACTATAGGTCATTTGTATCTGGTTGGTGAGGATCAGAACAATGGCCCAGCACGAATCTGACTGTACGGGGTCGCCTCCAACACCCATACTATACACAGCACAGTATATACTGCTGCTCCGCTTCCCTTGAAGCCAATGAGAGCTGAGCTGCGGGATGTCGCCCGGCCACTGTACAGGGCCAATTGTTCCCAGCTCCATGTTGTGTGTGGTACGGGTGTGTCGGGAGCCGCTCCATATCGCTGATTTATGTGGGGACACGGACGTAAAAAAATATTCCTGCCCAGTCCCTTTAAAATATAAAATCACATGTTACCGCAGCCCAGCTCTGGGGCCGACTCCTATCTGGAGAATGGGGGTCCCCTGTTTGAGATGGAAATCCCCTATAATAAA
This sequence comes from Leptodactylus fuscus, assembly GCF_031893055.1. Classification (NCBI taxonomy): domain Eukaryota; kingdom Metazoa; phylum Chordata; class Amphibia; order Anura; family Leptodactylidae; genus Leptodactylus; species Leptodactylus fuscus. Next base: position 2,965,242 of record NC_134267.1, on the reverse strand, counting down.
GCTCCCACATAAATCTGCTTGCTGTAACCTCTTAAAGGGGTGACCCAGGGCTACAATATGGACTTCCCCATCCACCCCTCAGGCACTGACATCATGTGTATTGGTCCTGTCACCATGCTTGCTGCAATACCATGTACAGCCACTATACAATGTGTGGCGCTGTGCTTGGTCAGTAGTGAATAGGCCGCAGCAATCAAATCATAATCCAGAATTGCCCTTTAAATGGGTTGTGCCATTATGAGCCCTTACTCTCTATCCACATGACCAGGGGGTGAATGTCCGATTACCGGGTCCCCCATTTATTAATAGGAGAGGAGACCTGAAGTCCTTAAAGCTGCTTGTGAATGGGGCGTCCTGTATTTGCTGCTTTGTTCACCGCTATGGGGCAGCTCTGGCTCTACATTCACAAGGGGGCTTTAGGTCCTTGTCCTGATCATTGGGGTCCTGGGATGTGATCGGACACTTATACTGTGCCCTGGGGATCGGGGATAAGTGTCCAGAACAGGAGGACCCCTTTAAGTTTTCCTGGTTTTATCACATGTAAAGTTGGAGTTGCACCTTAAGACGAGACTTCCTAATAAGTGTAATCTAGTTTATAGATGGAAGCGGCAGATATTGGGCTATTAACCAGTGCAGTGCCAGCCCTCTGTCGGAGATCGCGTCCTGCCGTTGTGGATCTGCATCAGATCTAACCTTGTTGCTGGTCTCTATGACAACGGAGACGGTGAGTGACTTGTGCGGCGCGAATACAGCGTGCGCGGTCTATGCGTCTAGACAAGGAGCTGCTGCCGGTGACCTGAGCAATGGCGGCTCATGTAAACCAGGGCTCGCATTCATATTACATATGCTAATTGTGGCCTCGACATGGAGCTCGGGACAGTCCTGGGGGATGAGATGGGAGATACGTGATCACATGTTATCAAAGGCAGGGAAGGAGTAAGAAGACAAGGGCATACGAGGTATACATGGCCTCCTTGTATACATGGCCTCCTCCAGTCTGCAATAGGTCTCATCTATAATTCCTCTGATATTTCTTCTCTAAAAACAGAATATAATAATACAGGAGTCTTTGTCCCGGACAGCCATTGTCTAATCCCCCACCATATATATATACACTGCCGTGGCCCCACGTTGCACAAACACAGATTTTTGTTGCAGATTTTGCTGCAGGCCAAGGCCAGGAGCGGATTGCCCAGAAGGGAGAAGTGTAAGAACTTCCCAGATATTTCTTCTTCCTATTGCAGCCATTCTTGGCCTTGGCTCCAAAAAATGCAACAAAATCTGCAACAAAAAAACCCCCCGCATGTCCACGTTGCATCTCTGTAACCCCCTGAAGGGGCATCGGCGCCTGTAGAAATATATTCTGCCATTACATTCGGCCTAACCCCTGTTGTGTCTCATCTCTTTCTTTGCAGGAAACCTAGAAGGGACGAGAACCTTAGTGAGGAGGCTGCGAAGGTGATCGCCGGCCTCCCCGACCTCTCCTTCATGCATGCTAAGGTCTTGATGTTTCCAGTCTCCTTAACACCTTTATCAAGTTCTCAAGACAAGGATGACTGATGACAATAAAAAAAACTAAGAAAATAATAAAAGAATCCAAAATGCATTGGATGTTTTATATCCAAACTTTTTAAAGAGGATGAAAGTGTTCCTGCTTTTTCATAAAATCACTTGGGTGGATTTGTGGGTGAGCGGCGCTCTCGGGGTGTATACACACTCGCTGTATATGTCAACACTGAATACTTCATTTATATGAGAAATCTTCAATTACTTTGTATATAAAGGCGAGGGGGGGGGGTTGGTTTTATCTTCTTTTGTTGATGTGCTGGTACATACACTGGTGGATCCTTTCTTACAAAAAAATCAAAAACAGACAAAAGTGAACATGCAAAACCTTCACTGCCTGTGAGCCTGTCGTGGTGACTGCTTTTCTTTTGGTTGTGTTCCCGCTCCCGGTTGTATTGAATTGTCGTCCTGTTACATCGAAATGTTCAGTGTTGTTTATTTTGTGTTATTTGTACCGAGCCCGAGCTGATCGTGGACTGAGGGGCGATGGGGTCTTCTGTCCTTCTGCGACATTACTAAAAATTCTGGTTGGTTCTTGGTTAGCGGGGTGACAACCAATATGGCCGCCAGTATCAGTCCCCTAGTTATGGAACGATCATAACAAGACTAATTTGCAGTTTTCCCCCTTTTCTCGAAGGCAACATGCACATGGCCGTGTCACCAGGGCTGATGGACCAGCGCAGACGTCATCCTTAGGCCGCCCACGCTTCTAGGCGCCCGCAAAACGGACAGGAATAGGATTTGTCCTGAGTTTTGCACCCGCCCCATAATACACAGTCATGTGCATGGGGCCATAGAAATGAATGGATCCGTGTGCTAACCGTGAAAAACACGCCTAGTACACTGATGGTGCAGATGGTCACGTGCATGAGGGATTGGGGTGAGTTCACTCAGAGTTTTTTGCAGGAGGATTTTGGCCGATCTTCACGCAGATTCCACCTTGAAAAACCCATTGAAATCAATGGGAGGTGGAAAACATGTGCTGCAGTTTTTGCAAAAACCACAAAGGTCTTTTAAAGTGTTTCCAGGTCTATACAAAAAAAAAAAAAGTTTAGAAAGTGCATCAAAAAATTTCCAAATTCATGAAGCTAATTATTTTTTTTTGCCTGCAAAAACCCCTCCATGTGAATGTACCCCAGGGAGGTCTCTGCTCCTTCCATAGTCTGCACATGGGCCATTGATATGGAGCCCCAGTTTGACCTCATCACTATGTCTGGCCGTACAGATCAGATCCCCGTCAGCCGACTGCTCGCTCATGGGAGAGGTATCACCCCCAGCCCCCCCCCATAGACGTGCAGACCGGCTCTGCCAAACATGGAATCCAACAGCCCGATCCTCTTCTCCCCGGAAATTGACATGTGGAGATGACATCAGTCTGTGTATGTGTAGCTTTAATATCACAATGTATGTAACATATCCGTATACCTGCTGTGTACAGCGGCCGAACCCACAGATATAACCGGGACACAACTTAAAGGGACATTTCTATCTCTGCTGACGTGAGTACAAGACTCCTCCTCGTGTCCCCTGGGATAATAGTTAGAGAAATGGCCAATGCTGCTCTTCTGTAACTCTCATTCACCCACATGGGAGATACGGAAACCGCGCAGATCAGCCCTGCTGATCTCTTCCCTTAGGTCCCAACCCCAGTAGTCACAGACTAGTTTTTCCTATTTTGGCAGCAGTTTGCCGATAGGAGATCAGTCCAGGAGGATTTCTTGTCTCTCCTGACATGTCTGTCTAGGATTCCCTTGTAATGGCGGCCTCCTTTCTCAGAACACTGCGCTGTTCCTCAGTTTCTCCTCCTGGAAATGTAATGATGAATTGACAACTTCCCGTCCCCCTGTCACTTCTGTATACTCCTGCATAATCATGCACTTGGTTATAGGAGCACCGCACATCGGCAAGGGGAATGGGTCATACTTTTTCAGGAGGAATAAAAGAGGAACAACACTATGCAGAATGCCGATATTCACTAACCTTTATATCCAGGGAGGGTTTGATACTTCTCTTGGGTTCTGTTGCAGGTTTCCGGGCTGGTTGTGACTTTGGGTCAGGTGACCAGAACCAGGATCTGATCCCCGAGTCACCTTCTGTGTTCGGGTTAGCTGTGCTATGGGGCTGACTTTCCTATTCTAATATGCTCAGCCCCCCCATAGTACAGGTAAGCAGCCATGATCATGGGGGAGGGGGTGCTGTGATTCGGCGGCCAGGTGCGGACTCTCATCACCTGACCTGGGATTGGAACGAGCCCGGAAACCACAGAACTGGATAGTGAGTATTGGATCCCTGTAAGCAGGATTTTTGGTAATGTCACAGAAGGGATCGCCCCAAGGAGATGTTTTTGGCAGTGATGCTTAACCCATTCCCTGCCAGAAGCCATTGCATCAGCGGCGTAAGGTATAAATGTCGTCTGCCGGGACAGGTTTTATTACAGGGTTTTTACAAAGCATCCATATCTGACCATCGTGTGTCTGTCCTGCTCCATTCGGTTTATGTGTTCTATACGGTTGCAGGTCTTTGGGGGTTAATCGGCGTGATTTGGGTTAAGAAGGACCAAATAATCTGAATGTTTGCGATTCCTGTTCTTAGTTTCTTCGTGTCTTGTTGTACCACTATCCTTCTGATTTGCACAGTGTAAAAATAAAGACATAATCATAGGTTGCTATGGTTTAGGCTGTACATACATTGAAGACTTTGGGATGTAAATTTATGGGAAAATTCCTATGGAAAAAAAACTAATTTGCTCTGTAGCGGTGAGGTCCGAGTGCATGCCCAAATTCTTTTGAACTGTAAGCGTGTACATTTTCTTTTAGCTTACACTGAAATAAAAAAAAAAAAATTAAAAAAAGTTCTGGTCTCTTTACTTGGTGGGTGAAATTCATGAACATGTACTGGGTTGTATATGACAGGATACCAGTATGTAATGGGGGATTCTGGGACCCTATAGATGGCCTGGCGTTGGGATTGGTCTTGTCTGACCGTCGGCCGACCCTGCTGATCAGCTGTATGACGGGGCCAAGGCAGTGGTGTAAGTGCTGCAGTCTGTGGAGGGGCTTGGGGTGTGTTCACACCGTGGAAAGTAAAGAGGAATTTCTCGTCCTTTTCTGCTGGCGTATATACTTATATTATACATACGACATATATATACAGTATATGCGTACATATATATTCATTTTTTTTATTTTATTTTTTGCATTTTGCTGCATTTTCTGCCTCCCATTGAAAACATTAAGATCCAGATTCAGGGACGGGATCCCTGGCAAATTCCACCGTGTGAACATTCCCTTAGTATTTCAGCTTTGCCTTATTAAAGCTACAACACCCTGCACTGCCGCTACTATATACTGCATGCAGGTGGAGGGAGCCATGTAGACCATGAACAGGCTGCAGCATACGCCGGAGTGATGCAACCCCTGCAAACGGCTGATCAGCAGAAAGTGGGACCCTCGCTGATCTGGGCCATACTGGGCAAAACCACTAAACTGTATTGTGTCTGAGCCCCAGTGCTTCCTAACCAGGGTCCCTAAGGGTAAGTTCACACGGGAACTTGATGCTGAATTGTACATTAGAATAGTTCACAATGTTCACAAGGAAAAATTCAGCTTCAGAAATTTGAAGCTGATTTTGTTTGGGGTTTTTTTTTTTTTTTTTGCTTGAGTGTGAGGTGGAATCTGCTGTGGAATCTGCAGACTCTGCTCCTGCCCGGTGATATTTTCCACTTCCGATTCACTTCTATCAGATGGAATCCACCCAAGGATGGAGAATGAAGAAATACCAGTGTCTGGCGGCCATTGAAATGAGTAAGAGGTGAGTGCAGGTGGGATTTTCAGCAGAATCCTCCTCAGTTGTGTGATCATAGCCTTCGCTTTCCTCAGAAGTATTTCTTACTCAGACCTGCACCTTGATGCCTGGGGTAGAGTCAATACACATAGGCAAGTGTGTATGGGAGAAATCTAGCCCAGCGCATACACCGAGCGTCCTTGGACTAGGGTTTCCCCCAGTATTACTGGGGACTTTTTCCCATTGGGGCGGGGGCTGCAGTTCTGTGTCTATTACTTGAATAGGGGCAGCTCTGCTCCCGGAGACAGATGGATCAGCTGATCGTGGTGGGGTCTGAGTGTCCGATCTATTTATCAGGCTGAGGCCTCACATTGCAGAAAGAAATTAGCAGAAATTTTTTTTTGTTGCAGATTTTGCACCGAAGCCATGAATGGCTGCAAGAGGATTGAGAAATCTATAAGAAGTTCTTATACTTCTCTCTTCTGCTCAATCCACTCTTGGTTTTGGCTTAAAAAAACAAAAAAGTGCAAAATCTGCAACAAAAAAAAAAGAAAAAAGCTGCATTTCTGCAACTCGGGGCCTCAGCCTAAAATCGTCTGGTCCTGAAAGCAGTAAAGAATCTCCGCGGCTTCATCAGCTCAGTATCTGATTGTTGTGAGTCCCATCTCCTTACCATGAAGGTCACTCTGTCCCCAGTAGGGGGCGCTGCTTGTTTTATTCAAAAAGTGCTTAAAAATTTGACAGAATCTCAAATGGAGAAAAGGAAAAAAATCTGAATGTGTTTTGTTTATTGTAACATTTTAATCTGATATTTTTTAGCACAATTGTCTGTGCAGGTGCCGCGCATTACTGAGGGGCTGTTGTGGGAGTCATAAATTTACAGGTGAGATATTGAATCCAGAGCCCGAGACCAGAAGTCGCCGACCGCGGCTGCTCCATAATAAAGACAAACACCAAGGAGGAGAGCGAAGAGAATACGAAAATATCCAATTATTAATAATAATATAAGTCTGATAGATAATAAAATAATCTAATACAGAGAAAATATAATCAGGGAAATATCATAAAATGGGATAAGATATAAAAGATTTAATCCACAGTTACCAGCGCATGAGCAGCACCAAGGGCAGTGGCATTACTACCGCCATAGCAGTAGAGGCAGCTGCCACAGGGCCCGGGACATAAGAGGGCCGGTGTCAGCTACTACCGCTGCTATCATTGTACCGGGGGGTCTTTTCGGACCCCTGAGTATAATGATCGGTGGCCCGGCAGAGGTGAGAAACATAAAAAACACTGTTACTTACCTCTCCGTGATCCAGGCAGGCTTCGGCCTAGTCGTCTGACGTCTCATGTCCCCAGCCTGTGTCCCGGGTCATGTGACGTCTGATGTCATTGAAGATGGACTACAGCGGAGGCCGACAGCGTAGGAGCCGGAAGATAGGTGAGTAACAGAGTTTGTTTTAGTTTTTTTATGTTTTTCTCCCCCTGGGTCTCCGATTATTGTACTCTGGGTCTCTCAGCAGACATAGTAAAAGGTAACGCGCTCATACTGACAACCAACCAAATGGAAGATATACACAAATAAAGAAGAAAACATAATAAGAAAGAAATTCACCAAAAAAAGTGAAGTGCAATAAAAAAAAAATCTAAATAAAATATAATAAATAAATGAATAAAATAATAAATACAATGATATATGATGACTATAAGAAGAGCTGAAAATACAATTCTATTCTCATAACTCCAGCGTATTGATAACATCCCCATTTAAAGCCCATAATCCCAAATAATCCAGGAGGACAACTCGGAACGTAATGGTCTGAGGTCATAATCCTGTGCAGATTGTGCGCACTACGACGAGTAATGGAGGGACGTTCATCCACTTGGTGCGAGAGGTCGTTACTGTAAGTAGAATCCGCCAATGCCTAAGACGTCTCTGTCCAGGTGACAAATCTAATAGGTTGTAACTCGTGTCGCTTATCCTTCCGATTATTCACCAACAGGGAATTGCCTTCCAAACGTTTTAATGAACAACATAACAAGCGTAATGAGCAGCGTAAAAAGAAATTAAACATTTTACCAGAATTTCCATCTATCATCTATTGGCCGCCATAAGAACGGCGTAAACGCAAGCAGGACTTTTCTCTGCGCATTTCTTGGGCAGGACCCTGACGGACCCCATTACAGTCTATGGCATCTGCAGGTTTCCGAGGGTAGCCATTTTTTAAGCGGATTGTGTTTCCTTTTTTGGGTTCCCAAGGGGGATCAGAAGAATGGAAACCCAAGGACAGGTGTGAACCGAGTGTAAAAACAGCGTAGTGACCTAGACATTAAAGAAGAGCTCTCACCACCTCCAACAAGACCAGAGCTTTACATTCAATAGCTGCTGCTCCACTGGCTTTGGCACAGTTGGAATCTTTTCTCTAGCCTCCACCACTCCTGAGCAATCAATGCTGTTAGTTTTGGTGCCTGATATGCTATTGAGTCTCTGTAGTGTCAGGTAGGCGGGGTCAGGCAGGAGCAGACAAGGGGGTGTGATTCTGAGCTCTGACATTGGCTGCCTCTGATTGGAGCTCTGAATCACTGACCACACCCACCTGACATTACAGAGCTTACATAGCACATCAGGCACCAAAACTTAATGCACTTTGTGCTCAGAAATGGTGGGGGCTACAGAGAAAATTCCAACTGTGCTGGAATCGGTGGAGCGGCGAATAATAACAGATACTAAGAACTAGAATTGGTGAAGGTGGTGAAAGGTCCTGTACAAGTATACCCTGTAATCTACATGTGGGGTAAGCAGATATAGCCCCGTGCTGTGAAATCTCAGCTCTAAGAGTAAAGTCACACTGCAGACTTGAAAGATTTCCTACTCCAATTCACTTCATTGGGAGGTTCCGGCAGAACGTTCCTGTCATCACAAGCTGATGTGTTCAGATAGCGGCCTCTCATTGAAATGAATGGGAGGCAGAATTTTTTTTGTCAGATTCTACAGCAGAAATTCCACCATGTGAACCTGCTGTACGCGCCCATATACCTGCTGTACGCGCCCATATACCTGCTGTACGCGCCCGTGAACCTGCTGTACGCGCCCATATACCTGCTGTACGCGCCCGTGAACCTGCTGTACGCGCCCATATACCTGCTGTACGCGCCCATATACCTGCTGTACGCGCCTGTGAACCTGCTGTACGCGCCCATATACCTGCTGTACGCGCCTGTGAACCTGCTGTACGCGCCCATATACCTGCTGTACACGCCCATATACCTGCTGTACGCGCCCGTGAACCTGTTGTACGCGCCCATATACCTGCTGTATGCGCCCGTGAACCTGCTGTACGCGCCCATATACCTGCTGTACGCCCCCGTGAACCTGCTGTACGCGCCCATATACCTGCTGTACGCGCCCATATACCTGCTGTACGCGCCTGTGAACCTGCTGTACGCGCCCATATACCTGCTGTACGCGCCTGTGAACCTGCTGTACGCGCCCATATACCTGCTGTACACGCCCATATACCTGCTGTACGCGCCCGTGAACCTGCTGTACGCGCCCATATACCTGTTGTACGCGCCCATATACCTGCTGTACGCGCCCGTGAACCTGCTGTACGCGCCCATATACCTGCTGTACACGCCCATATACCTGCTGTACGCGCCCGTGAACCTGTTGTACGCGCCCATATACCTGCTGTATGCGCCCGTGAACCTGCTGTACGCGCCCATATACCTGCTGTACGCCCCCGTGAACCTGCTGTACGCTTCCGTAAACCTGCTGTACGCGCCCGCGAACCTGCTGTACGCGCCCGCGAACCTGCTGTACGCTTCCGTAAACCTGCTGTACGCCCCCGTGAACCTGCTGTACGCGCCCGCGTACCTGCTGTACGCTTCCGTAAACCTGCTGTACGCTTCCGTAAACCTGCTGTAGGCGCCCGCGAACCTGCTGTACGCCGCCGTAAACCTGCTGTACGCGCCCGTGAACCTGCTGTATGCCCGTGTACCTGCTATACACTCCTGTGTACCTGCTATACACTCCTGTGTACCTGCTATACGCGCCCGTGTACCTGCTGTTGCCTTGTCCTTTCGGCCATAGATTTTCCATTCCAGCCCATAATACACCTCTCTATATATTTCAGAATAAATTCTGGATCCCTGGGCTTTGGTTTGTACCTTTTGGCTGCTGGGGATGAATGTGTTAATGTTGCGCTGTCACATGGTCCATAGTCTATATTTATAGCTGTATAAACTAACATAAAGGTATCCTACATGAACCGTAACTAAACTACACAAGTGAATTCAGCGGAACGTACCCGGAGCGGGCCTATAAATAGACACTGTCATAGAAACCAACAATGTACAAGGTCTATCCCGGCCCTTCATCAGGTTCCAGTGCGGAGCAGCACGTGCCCGGGAACTTGAGAGCCTTGTAAAACCTTCGCTGCACAGTCTCAGAGTCGTACACAAGTGGCACAAACATTTCCCCAACTTACAAAAGTCTCGGAATAAATTCCTTCCTAATGGAGCGTGTCATATTACAATCCTCTCTTGTACTGTACTCGCTCTGTGCAAAGATCCGCACAAAGATGTGTCATCGGCCATGAAAAATTCTAACTATGCCGAGCTATTAAGGAAAAAAAATCTGGAATTAATTTCTATTACTGAAGTTTAGAATGGGAGACATCTGGGGGATATTTCACTGCGTATAATAAGCAGATTATTATTATATTGCTCCAGTTTACCAGTTATAGGGGGGCTCTGCAACTGGTACAGGGCCCTGGAGCCGCAGGGGGCCCCAAGCCCATTCTACAGTATATAGCTAGTACATGGTATTAAGGGGGCACATATTTTGCAGGGTGACCCAGGAGTTTCAGTTGCACCTTTGGTTTACAGGGCTCTAATGTGCAAGTCTGCAACTCCAGCAGTGTCGCCACCTACTGCAACGAAATCTCTGACAGCACTTGCCTACTACTGTACACCTTTATAATACTGTGGCAGAGGGCCCTGCGGGTGTAAGGCCACGATATGACCAACCATTTACACTAGTTCACACCTGCGCTTAGGTTTCCATTTTTTGGGTCTGCTTGGGGACCCAAAAAATGGAAACCCAATCCACTTAATAAACAGTCACCTGTGGATGATAGAGAATAGAGAGACACCGAGCACACTTATAGTGTAGATGGTCTATTATAAATATATAGATGAATTATCTGGTGTTTATGAAAAGAACTCAGGACCTGGTGGCCTCTCACCTGATCGGGTTGTGACTCCGTTCACAACTCCGTTTTCAGCAATATTAGGCTTTGTCAGAGTGAGAGTGGCAGCACGTCTCTATAACACTGGTCAAAAACCAGGAGCATGCACCAATGGAAGAACAAAAGGACGGCGCTCTCAGGTCCAAAGGAATTTATTCAATCTTCTTTTTGAATAAATTCCTTTGGACCTGAGAGCGCCGTCCTTTTGTTCTTCCACCTGTGGATGATAGACCATAATAACCCAGACTGTATAATGGGGTCTGACCGGTTTCTGCCTGAAAAATGCTGAAAAAGTCTATTTTTCCAGTCTTTTGTCTCCACATTTTTCAAGCGGAGATGAGGATGGAATTCCCAAATGGAAACCGAGTGCTGGTGTGACCCTCACCTTAGAGGTTGGAGCCGCTTAATAATTCTGCACAACTTGAACCAGCGGGGAATGGATTCAATTTGCCTCCCAGGTGTTCACCACCTATAAGGACCTGCAGAAGACCCTGTATATGAGTGATAGATACCTGGTCCTGGTGTATTACTGGCTCTTAGTGGGACCATTTTACTATTTAAGAACATTTGCCTGCAGTGTCTCTTGTCTCTACCACATTACATACAGAATATTTCTCAGTCCCTCTCATGTCCCACTTAGTTTTAGATCCTCTGGCAGAAATGTCCACACCCTGCTCATCTGTAAAAGAACCTGGTCCTGGGAGTAAGAAGAGTACACATATACCTGGTCCTCGGGGGTAGGAAGAGTACACATATACCTGGTCCCTGGGAGTAAGAAGAGTACACATATACCTGGTCCATGGGAGTAAGAAGAGTACACATATACCTGGTCCATGGGAGTAAGAAGAGTACACATATACCTGGTCCATGGGAGTAAGAAGAGTACACATATACCTGGTCCCTGGGAGTAAGAAGAGTACACATATACCTGGTCCCTGGGAGTAAGAAGAGTACACATATACCTGGTCCATGGGAGTAAGAAGAGTACACATATACCTGGTCCCTGGGAGTAAGAAGAGTACACATATACCTGGTCCTCGGGGGTAGGAAGAGTACACATATACCTGGTCCCTGGGAGTAAGAAGAGTACACATATACCTGGTCCCTGGGAGTAAGAAGAGTACACATATACCTGGTCCCTGGGAGTAAGAAGAGTACACATATACCTGGTCCATGGGAGTAAGAAGAGTACACATATACCTGGTCCTCGGGGGTAGGAAGAGTACACATATACCTGGTCCCTGGGAGTAAGAAGAGTACACATATACCTGGTCCCTGGGAGTAAGAAGAGTACACATATACCTGGTCCCTGGGAGTAAGAAGAGTACACATATACCTGGTCCATGGGAGTAAGAAGAGTACACATATACCTGGTCCATGGGAGTAAGAAGAGTACACATATACCTGTTCCTCGGGGGTAGGAAGAGTACACATATACCTGGTCCTCGGAAGTAAGAAGAGTACACATATACCTGGTCCATGGGAGTAAGAAGAGTACACATATACCTGGTCCCTGGGAGTAAGAAGAGTACACATATACCTGGTCCTCGGGGGTAGGAAGAGTACACATATACCTGGTCCATGGGAGTAAGAAGAGTACACATATACCTGGTCCATGGGAGTAAGAAGAGTACACATATACCTGGTCCTCGGGAGTAAGAAGAGTACACATATACCTGGTCCATGGGAGTAAGAAGAGTACACATATACCTGGTCCATGGGAGTAAGAAGAGTACACATATACCTGGTCCCTGGGAGTAAGAAGAGTACACATATACCTGGTCCATGGGAGTAAGAAGAGTACACATATACCTGGTCCATGGGAGTAAGAAGAGTACACATATACCTGGTCCTCGGGAGTAAGAAGAGTACACATATACCTGGTCCATGGGAGTAAGAAGAGTACACATATACCTGGTCCTCGGGAGTAAGAAGAGTACACATATACCTGGTCCATGGGAGTAAGAAGAGTACACATATACCTGGTCCCTGGGAGTAAGAAGAGTACACATATACCTGGTCCTCGGGAGTAAGAAGAGTACACATATACCTGGTCCATGGGAGTAAGAAGAGTACACATATACCTGGTCCCTGGGAGTAAGAAGAGTACACATATACCTGGTCCCTGGGAGTAAGAAGAGTACACATATACCTGGTCCCTGGGAGTAAGAAGAGTACACATATACCTGTTCCTCGGGGGTAGGAAGAGTACACATATACCTGGTCCATGGGAGTAAGAAGAGTACACATATACCTGGTCCATGGGAGTAAGAAGAGTACACATATACCTGTTCCTCGGGGGTAGGAAGAGTACACATATACCTGGTCCTCGGGAGTAAGAAGAGTACACATATACCTGGTCCATGGGAGTAAGAAGAGTACACATATACCTGGTCCCTGGGAGTAAGAAGAGTACACATATACCTGGTCCTCGGGGGTAGGAAGAGTACACATATACCTGGTCCATGGGAGTAAGAAGAGTACACATATACCTGGTCCCTGGGAGTAAGAAGAGTACACATATACCTGGTCCATGGGAGTAAGAAGAGTACACATATACCTGGTCCTCGGGAGTAAGAAGAGTACACATATACCTGGTCCATGGGAGTAAGAAGAGTACACATATACCTGGTCCATGGGAGTAAGAAGAGTACACATATACCTGGTCCTCGGGAGTAAGAAGAGTACACATATACCTGGTCCCTGGGAGTAAGAAGAGTACACTGTCACGGGATGGTTAGAGTCTATACTATAGGCAATGTGTAATATATATTTCATGTGGAATGTATTCTCTAACCTGTTATATACATCAATGTGTAGTTGGCTGATTAGGGTCTAGTGTGTTAGCACATTGTATGCAAATCCCTCTAACTAGTGAGGACCAGTGAGGACAATGGGTGGAGATAATCTGATCAGTGTCTCCAAGAAGATGTTGGACTGTGCATTGTTCAAAAGAGACAGGGAGTCTGCTCTCCTTGGTATAGGTGAGGGGGGAAGGATCTGTGACTCAGCCCTTCCCACCCACAGATATAGGATGTAACAGTTTAGTATATAGATGTAGCTTGCAGTTAGTATGTGTTAGCCGGCCTGTGCACAGCTCTGTAGAGAGCCAGGATTTAGTTACAGGACCAAGGAACCAAAGCTATCATTGGATTGTGACTTCTGTGGACTTATTGTTATTACGGTTGATGTGACCGCCACCGGCTACTAACTTTGTGGATTACAATAAATTGCTGTTGTCTCCCGACCTCTTGCGTCCGTGTTGATTCAAAAGACCTTCCGGAGGAAGACGTATACCTTTGCTCCGTGACATACACATATACCTGGTCCTCGGGGGTAGGAAGAGTACACATATACCTGGTCCCTGGGAGTAAGAAGAGTACACATATACCTGGTCCATGGGAGTAAGAAGAGTACACATATACCTGGTCTTCGGGAGTAAGAAGAGTACACATATACCTGGTCCATGGGAGTAAGAAGAGTACACATATACCTGGTCCCTGGGAGTAAGAAGAGTACACATATACCTGGTCCATGGGAGTAAGAAGAGTACACATATACCTGGTCCTCGGGAGTAAGAAGAGTACACATATACCTGTTCCTCGGGGGTAGGAAGAGTACACATATACCTGGTCCATGGGAGTAAGAAGAGTACACATATACCTGGTCCCTGGGAGTAAGAAGAGTACACATATACCTGGTCCCTGGGAGTAAGAAGAGTACACATATACCTGGTCCCTGGGAGTAAGAAGAGTACACATATACCTGGTCCTCGGGAGTAAGAAGAGTACACATATACCTGGTCCTCGGGAGTAAGAAGAGTACACATATACCTGGTCCCTGGGAGTAAGAAGAGTACACATATACCTGGTCCTCGGGAGTAAGAAGAGTACACATATACCTGTTCCTCGGGGGTAGGAAGAGTACACATATACCTGGTCCCTGGGAGTAAGAAGAGTACACATATACCTGGTCCCTGGGAGTAAGAAGAGTACACATATACCTGTTCCTCGGGGGTAGGAAGAGTACACATATACCTGGTCCATGGGAGTAAGAAGAGTACACATATACCTGGTCCCTGGGAGTAAGAAGAGTACACATATACCTGGTCCATGGGAGTAAGAAGAGTACACATATACCTGGTCCATGGGAGTAAGAAGAGTACACATATACCTGGTCCTCGGGGGTAGGAAGAGTACACATATACCTGGTCCATGGGAGTAAGAAGAGTACACATATACCTGGTCCTCGGGAGTAAGAAGAGTACACATATACCTGGTCCCTGGGAGTAAGAAGAGTACACATATACCTGTTCCTCGGGGGTAGGAAGAGTACACATATACCTGGTCCATGGGAGTAAGAAGAGTACACATATACCTGGTCCTCGGGGGTAGGAAGAGTACACATATACCTGGTCCATGGGAGTAAGAAGAGTACACATATACCTGGTCCATGGGAGTAAGAAGAGTACACATATACCTGGTCCATGGGAGTAAGAAGAGTACACATATACCTGGTCCTCGGGGGTAGGAAGAGTACACATATACCTGGTCCATGGGAGTAAGAAGAGTACACATATACCTGGTCCTCGGGGGTAGGAAGAGTACACATATACCTGGTCCATGGGAGTAAGAAGAGTACACATATACCTGGTCCATGGGAGTAAGAAGAGTACACATATACCTGGTCCATGGGAGTAAGAAGAGTACACATATACCTGTTCCTTGGGGGTAGGAAGAGTACACATATACCTGGTCCATGGGAGTAAGAAGAGTACACATATACCTGGTCCCTGGGAGTAAGAAGAGTACACATATACCTGGTCCCTGGGAGTAAGAAGAGTACACATATACCTGGTCCCTGGGAGTAAGAAGAGTACACATATACCTGGTCCCTGGGAGTAAGAAGAGTACACATATACCTGGTCCCTGGGAGTAAGAAGAGTACACATATACCTGGTCCCTGGGAGTAAGAAGAGTACACATATACCTGTTCCTCGGGGGTAGGAAGAGTACACATATACCTGGTCCCTGGGAGTAAGAAGAGTACACATATACCTGGTCCATGGGAGTAAGAAGAGTACACATATACCTGGTCCATGGGAGTAAGAAGAGTACACATATACCTGGTCCATGGGAGTAAGAAGAGTACACATATACCTGGTCCATGGGAGTAAGAAGAGTACACATATACCTGGTCCATGGGAGTAAGAAGAGTACACATATACCTGGTCCATGGGAGTAAGAAGAGTACACATATACCTGGTCCATGGGAGTAAGAAGAGTACACATATCCCGGCTCGTATAGCGTGAGCTGTCATTAGCTTGTCCCAATGGCCGCACCAACTCTTTGGGGAGATGTTTTGCGCCTTGTTCACCAGTTTTCTGTTAGTAAGTGATGACTATCCTCAATGACTGCAGGCTGTGCCTTACTGCAAAGTTATCACCACGGGGTTCCCCGTAGGGTCCTTCAATATTGTTTAGTCAAGTGATATTCCAATTGTGAACAAACTGGTAACAGATGTCATCTGTCGTATATGACCATAGGTTTCTCCTGAAATACAGAATTATTTTCTGGTTGATTGTCATCCTAGGACTGGAGACCTGGACCTCCCATGAGCTGCATCATAGATATATCTTACAAGCCATGATACATTATCTGATGTCTCTCCCCCTCCAATACCGGATTCCCAATCCTTCTTCAGGGAGGGGTCGCTATACGAATGACCTCCCACCTTAACACCAGAGCACAGTCTGGAAGAGTCATCAAAATAGGAAAAATATTCCTGTCCCCATCCTGAAGACCCAACAACACTCAACACACAAAAATGTCACCAAACCAGAGCCGGCATACTAGACAGAAGAGTGATGGACCTCTACTGTCCATAGGTCTGTCCAGAAGTGACCAGAACCAAAGGGCAAACGTTCTGATGGAAGCGGCTCATCTACCCTCAAAGTATCGAAAATGGCTGAACCAAAAGAAGTGCCAAAGCGGGAAGCCCTAGAGACTGGGCCAGTAGCCTGAATCTAACTGGGCAACACCAAATCGTCTGCTGGTGCCTAATGTTTTATGTGAAAATCCTTCCAATTACAGATCCTGATACAATTTACTTCCATCTTCCATCCGCTCGGCTATAAACCTCTCTGACTATACACATGTAATCCCGGCCTCACTAAGCAACCTCCAAACATGGCGCCTCTAATCCTCTCCCCAATGGCGATATCTGGCAACGGCTCCTGAAACTGAGGCCAACGAAAATGTGAAAAATCTCTATTGACTGTATTACCATGTGGGATCTACTATAATGCTCCAGACGGCGGCGCGCACTACCTGCAAGGAGGAAGAAGGAAGAAGGACGATAAAAAGTGTCTGCCCAAAGCTAAAAAAGCAAAAAGTACCAAATAGAAAGGAGCGGCATAGCCGGGGGGGGGGGGGGGGGGGGGGACGACACCATCTAGATAATGAATAAAGGACATCGATCCTCCTCCACCGGCCCACTATAATCCCAATCCTACAGGAAAGGACGCCATCATTACATGGAGCCAGATGTCTGTATTCTTGAAGGGGTTAATGGTTCAGACGAGTATTGACCAATATCACTGTGTATTGACATTTTCCTGTATACATTCTCTATCAATTCCTCACAGTTTACTAGATTTCTGCTTATTTCAGTGGATAAAAATCAGTCCAGGGTCATGTGATATACAGTCCGTGGTCATGTGATGTACAGTCCAGGGTCATGTGATATACAGTCCGTGGTCATGTGATATACAGTCCATGGTCATGTGATATACAGTCCGTGGTCATGTGATATACAGTCCAGGGTCATGTGATATACAGTCCAGAGCAGGGCCGGCTCCAGGTTTTTATGGGCCCTTGGGCGACAGAGCCTCAGTGGGCCCCCTTGTAAAGGAGGCGGGGGAGTCGAGACACTGTGCGTTGCAGATGAAGCGAGTGACGTCATGCAGGAGTGTGGCGTCACCAACGCCATACCTCCCAATTTTTAAAGAGAAGAAAGAGGGGCAAAATGTGCGCTCTGCGCGCCGCGGCAAATTTGGCTCCACCCACTTTTGTTGATTCCACCCATTCTCATTCATTTATCATGTGCTCCCACACAGTATGATCCTCCTACAGTCACCTGTAAATTATATGCCCCCCCTCCATCTCTCCCCCAGTTTCATATACACCCTTCCTTTGCCCCCAGTTTCATGTCCCCCCTCCATCTCTGTCCCCAGTTTCATATACACCCTTCATCTGCCCACAGTTTCATGTCCCCCGTCTCTGCCCCAGTGTCATGCCGTTCTCTCCCCACCCCCCCCATCTGCCCCAGTGTCATGCCGTTCCCCCCCTCCCCTTCATTTGCCCCCCAGTTTCATTGGGCCCCCTCCACCTCTGTCCCCAGTGTCATGCTGTTCTCTCCCCACCCCCTTCATCTGCCCCAGTGTCATGCCGTTCCCCCCTCCCCTTCATTTGCCCCCCAGTTTCTTTGGGCCCCCTCCATCTCTGTCCCCAGTTTCATGCCGTTCTCTCCCCACCACCTTCATCTTCCCCAGTGTCATGCCGTTCCCCCCCTCCCCTTCATTTGCCCCCCAGTTTCATGGGCCCCCTTCATTATGTTCCACCTTTATATTTAATACAAAACAAACACTTACACTCACCTTCTATCACTCACCTTCCATCGTTCCCCCGACGCTCCTCTCTCTCCCTCCAATCACATACGCGATGCAGGAGCTGTGAGTTCAGCTCCTGTTTAGCTCCGGCCCGGCTTGCGTGTGTAAGCGTGATGTGATGACGTCATCGCGCCTACACATGCAAGCCGGGGCCGGAGCTTTAAAGTAGGAGCTGAACTCACAGCTCCTGCATCGCGTATGTATTCCAGCTCATCGGCGGACGGACGCCGATGAGCTGAAATTGTGACAGGCAAGTGCCGGGGGGCCCCCAGAGGCTCTGTGGGCCCCGGCACTTGCCCGACTATGCCGTGCGCTGACGCCGGCCCTGATCCTGAGTCATGTGATGTACAGTCCAGGGTCATCATGTGATATACAGTCCAGGGTCATGTGATATACAGTCTATGGTCATGTGATATACAGTCCAGGGCATACCTCCCAACTTTTGAAGAACCGAAAGAGGGACAAAATGTTGCGTTGCGCGCCGCGGCAAATTTGGCCCCACCCACTTTTGTGTTGACTCCGCCCACTCATTAATTTTTCATGTACCCGTACACAGTATAATCCTCCTACAGTCACCCGTAAATTATATGTCCCCCCTCTATCTCTCCCCCAGTTTCATATACACCCTTCATCTGCCCCCAGTTTCATGTCCCCCTTCCATCTCTGCCCCCAGATTCATGTCCCCCTTCCATCTCTGCCCCCAGATTCATGTCCCTCCATCTCTGCCCTCAGATTCATGTCCCCCATCTCTGCCCCAGATTCATATCCCTCCATCTCTGCCCCTAGATTCATGTCCCCACATCTCTGCCCCCAGATTCATGTCCTCTCCATCTCTGCCCCCAGATTCATGTCCTCTCCATCTCTGCCCCCAGATTCATGTCCTCTCCATCTCTGCCCTCAGATTCATGTCCCTCCATCTCTGCCCTCAGATTCATGTCCCCCATCTCTGCCCCCAGATTCATGTCCCCTCTATCTCTGCCCTCAGATTCATGTCCCCTCCATCTCTGCCCTCAGATTCATGTCCCTCCATCTCTGCCCTCAGATTCATGTCCCCCATCTCTGCCCCCAGATTCATGTCCCCTCCATCTCTGCCCTCAGATTCATGTCCCTCCATCTCTGCCCTCAGATTCATGTCCCCCATCTCTGCCCCCAGATTCATGTCCCCTCCATCTCTTCCCTCAGATTCATGTCCCTCCATCTCTGCCCTCAGATTCATGTCCCTCCATCTCTGCCCTCAGATTCATGTCCTCACATCTCTGCCCCCAGATTCATGTCCCTCCATCTCTGCCCCCAGATTCATGTCCCCACATCTCTGCCCCCAGATTCATGTCCTCCATCTCTGCCCCCAGATTCATGTCCCCCATCTCTGCCCCCAGATTCATGTCCCCCCATCTCTGCCCCCAGATTCATGTCCCCCCATCTCTGCCCCCAGATTCATGTCCCCACATCTCTGCCCCCAGATTCATGTCCTCCATCTCTGCCCCCAGATTCATGTCCCTCCATCTCTGCCCCCAGATTCATGTCCCCACATCTCTGCCCCCAGATTCATGTCCTCCATCTCTGCCCCCAGATTCATGTCCCCCATCTCTGCCCCCAGATTAATGTCCCTCCATCTCTGCCCCCAGATTCATGTCCCCCATCTCTGCCCCCAGATTCATGTCCCCCCATCTCTGCCCCCAGATTCATGTCCTCACATCTCTGCCCCCAGATTCATGTCCCCACATCTCTGCCCCCAGATTCATGTCCTCCATCTCTGCCCCCAGATTCATGTCCCCCATCTCTGCCCCCAGATTCATGTCCCCCCATCTCTGCCCCCAGATTCATGTCCCCCCATCTCTGCCCCCAGATTCATGTCCCCACATCTCTGCCCCCAGATTCATGTCCTCCATCTCTGCCCCCAGATTCATGTCCCTCCATCTCTGCCCCCAGATTCATGTCCCCACATCTCTGCCCCCAGATTCATGTCCTCCATCTCTGCCCCCAGATTCATGTCCCCCATCTCTGCCCCCAGATTCATGTCCCTCCATCTCTGCCCCCAGATTCATGTCCCCCATCTCTGCCCCCAGATTCATGTCCCCCCATCTCTGCCCCCAGATTCATGTCCTCACATCTCTGCCCCCAGATTCATGTCCCCACATCTCTGCCCCCAGATTCATGTCCCCCCATCTCTGCCCCCAGATTCATGTCCTCACATCTCTGCCCCCAGATTCATGTCCCCCATCTCTGCCCCCAGATTCATGTCCTCCATCTCTGCCCCCAGATTCATGTCCCCCATCTCTGCCCCCAGATTCATGTCCCCCCCATCTCTGCCCTCAGATTCATGTCCCCCCATCTCTGCCCCCAGATTCATGTCCTCTCCATCTCTGCCCCCAGATTCATGTCCCCCATCTCTGCCCCCAGATTCATGTCCTCTCCATCTCTGCCCCAGATTCATGTCCCCTCCATCTCCGCCCCCAGATTCATGTCCCCCCATCTCTGCCCCCAGATTCATGTCCCCACATCTCTGCCCCCAGATTCATGTCCCCCCATCTCTGCCCCCAGATTCATGTCCCCCCATCTCTGCCCGCAGATTCATGTCCTCTCCTTCATCTGCCCCCAGATTCACGTTCCACCTCCACATTAAACTTACCTTCTCCTCCGCTCCCTCGCCGCTCTCTGCCCGCCGACACATGAGGCTGAAGGAAGGAGCTGACACAGGTCAGCTCCTCGCTTCAGCCGCATGTGTCAGCGAGAGAGAGACACAGTGGCGAAGCGAGCACACGAGCAGCTTCAGCCGCATGTGTCAGGGAGAGAGGCGGGCAGCGGCGAAGCGAGGAGCTGACCTGTGTCAGCTCCTTGCTTCAGCCGCATATGTGTTCAACTCAGATCTGCGTCCTCTGGACGCAGATCTGAGTTGAAATCGGGACATACCTCCCTCCAACCGGGACCGTGGGACATGTCACCCAAATCGGGACTGTCCCGCGGAAATCGGGACGGTTCGGAGGTATGGTCCAGGGTCATGTGATATACAGTCCGTGGTCATGTGATATACAGTCCAGGGTCATGTGATGTACAGTCCGTGGTTATGTGATGAGGACAAAAGTGCACAGCTCATTACTGGTCAGATGTCTGATTACTGAGCTGTGACTGTAACGAGCCGTGCACCTGTGTGTCCATCACATGACCCTGGACTGTACATCGCACCCACGTCAGTTATCCCCAGGTCGCACTGACCTTTTTTTGCAGGATGTGATTTTTGCTGCATTTTTTTTTCTTTTTACTCCAGCATTGTACAGACCTGGAAAATCAGCTTAGAAAAGTCGGTGGATTTTGACGTCTTTGCAAAAAATGCATCAAAAATCCGCTTTGTGTTTTTTCTGCTTTCCATCGATGGGTTTTTGAAGGTAGAACCTGCCTGAGGAAAAAATCTGCTACTGAGTCCCATTGAAATGAATTGGAGGTTTTGGTTTTTTTTAGGCAGATTCCGAATCAAATCCTCCTGCACGAAACTCAGTGTGAACTCACCCTAAGGGGGAGCTGATGTCGCGGCAGATTACTTAGGTCATCAGTATCAGATCACTGGAGGTCAAATGTCCAGCACCGTCACCGATCAGCTGCTGCACCGATGTGTCTGCACAGTATATATGAGCTTCAGTATGTCACTTACAATGGTCGTCATATTTATGGACCGTCCTCAGGACAGGAGATTAATATTGGGCTGATCGCAGACCGCTCTGTACACTGTGTATTGCTGCGCTGCGCTCTTACAGCTCAGCTTCCATTCACTTCAATAGAAGATGGCCGGCCGCCCCCTGGCACGGCCGCTACACAGTGTACGGAGCCACAACCCCTTTTCAGCCAAATCGGAAAGACTTGATAAATATGGCGCGGCGCGCTGGACAGTTTTTTGGCGCATTACACGTAATAAATCGCCCCCATGTTTTTGTGGCGTCCCTCACTGATTTTCTGGCTTCTATAGAGTCTGATATATAAGGATGTAGATATAATGTTACAGGTGAGATTATTGGTCACCCCTGGAATATACTGTATATCCTGAGGTCGGAGCGTACAGGTATACGGTATACACAACCAGGCCACTCAATATCATCACATTGCATATAAGACAATGGGGCCGATCCTGCGACTTGTGAATGAAATACGACTTCTCCGCCGCTCTAAGACGTCTCATAACACAAGGCAGTTTTGTAAATAAGAGTTTAATGTTTCCATGGTAACCAAATATTTGGGAGAATTTGTAAAATCCTTTTCTATTAAAGGCTTGTAAATGGCTCGGCGGTGACAGGACAAGACGGACTTCGCTTTTCCTTCTTTAAATTTGTGACTGATATAGAAAGAACGTTTCTACCTCGGCCGCTATTCAGACTGCGCTACACGGGGAGAACACGAGTCCTTCTCTGAGATTCTTTGTGCCCCCACTTAGGCCGCTGCACAATAGAGTGCCCCCACTAGGCCCCCGCACAATAGAGTGCCCCAACATAGGCCCCTGCACAATAGAGTGCCCCCACTTAGGCCCCCGCACAATAGAGTGCCCCCACTTAGGCCCCCGCACAATAGAGTGCCCCCACTTAGGCCCCCGCACAATAGAGTGCCCCCACTTAGGCCCCCGCACAATAGAGTGCCCCAACATAGGCCCCTGCACAATAGAGTGCCCCCACTTAGGCCCCTGCACAATAGAGTGCCCCCACTAGGCCCCCGCACAATAGAGTGCCCCAACATAGGCCCCTGCACAATAGAGTGCCCCCACTTAGGCCCCCGCACAATAGAGTGCCCCCACTTAGGCCCCCGCACAATAGAGTGCCCCCACTTAGGCCCCCGCACAATAGAGTGCCCCCACTTAGGCCCCCGCACAATAGAGTGCCCCAACATAGGCCCCTGCACAATAGAGTGCCCCCACTAGGCCCCCGCACAATAGAGTGCCCCAACATAGGCCCCTGCACAATAGAGTGCCCCCACTTAGGCCCCCGCACAATAGAGTGCCCCCACTTAGGCCCCCGCACAATAGAGTGCCCCCACTTAGGCCCCCGCACAATAGAGTGCCCCCACTTAGGCCCCCGCACAATAGAGTGCCCCCACTTAGGCCCCCGCACAATAGAGTGCCCCCACTTAGGCCCCCGCACAATAGAGTGCCCCAACATAGGCCCCTGCACAATAGAGTGCCCCCACTTAGGCCCCTGCACAATAGAGTGCCCCCACTAGGCCCCCGCACAATAGAGTGCCCCCACTTAGGCCTCTGCACACTAGAGTGCCCCCACTTAGGCTCTGCACACTAGAGTGCCTCCACTTAGGCCGCTGCACAATAGAGTGCCCCCACTTAGGCCCCTGCACAATAGAGTGCCCCAACATAGGCCCCTGCACAATAGAGTGCCCCCACTTAGGCCCCTGCACAATAGAGTGCCCCCACTTAGGCCCCTGCACAATAGAGTGCCCCAACATAGGCCCCTGCACAATAGAGTGCCTCCACTTAGGCCCCTGCACAATAGAGTGCCCCCACTTAGGCCGCTGCACAATAGAGTGCCCCCACTTAGGCCCCTGCACAATAGAGTGCCCCAACATAGGCCCCTGCACAATAGAGTGCCCCCACTTAGGCCCCTGCACAATAGAGTGCCCCCACTTAGGCCCCTGCACAATAGAGTGCCCCAACATAGGCCCCTGCACAATAGAGTGCCTCCACTTAGGCCCCTGCACAATAGAGTGCCCCCACTTAGGCCGCTGCACAATAGAGTGCCCCCACTTAGGCCGCTGCACAATAGAGTGCCCCCACTTAGGCCGCCGCACAATAGAGTGCCCCCACTTAGGCTCCTGCACAATAGAGTGCCCCCACTTAGGCCCCCGCACAATAGAGTGCCTCCACTTAGGCCCCCGCACAATAGAGTGCCTCCACTTAGGCCCCTGCACAATAGAGTGCCCCAACATAGGCCCCTGCACAATAGAGTGCCCCAACGTAGGCCCCTGAACAATAGAGTGCCCCCACTAGGCCCCCGCACAATAGAGTGCCTCCACTTAGGCCCCTGCACAATAGAGTGCCCCAACATAGGCCCCCGCACAATAGAGTGCCCCCACTTAGGCCCCCGAACAATAGAGTGCCCCCACTTAGGCCCCTGCACACTAGAGTGCCCCCACTTAGGCCCCTGCACACTAGAGTGCCCCCACTTAGGCCCCTGCACACTAGAGTGCCCCCACTTAGGCCCCCGCACAATAGAGTGCCTCCACTTAGGCCCCTGCACTCTAGAGTGCCCCCACTTAGGCCCCTGCACACTAGAGTACCCCCCACTTAGGCCCCTGCACACTAGAGTGCCCCCACTTAGGCCCCTGCACAATAGAGTGCCCCCACTTAGGCCCCTGCACAATAGAGTGCCCCCACTTAGGCCCCTGCACACTAGAGTGCCCCCACTTAGGCCCCTCCACACTAGAGTGCCCCCACTTAGGCCCCTGCACACTAGAGTGCCCCCACTTAGGCCCCTGCACACTAGAGTGCCCCCACTTAGGCCCCTGCACAATAGAGTGCCCCCACTTAGGCTCTGCACACTAGAGTGCCCCCACTTAGGCCCCTGCACAATAGAGTGCCCCCACTTAGGCCCCTGCACAATAGAGTGCCTCCACTTAGGCCCCTGCACAATAGAGTGCCCCCACTAGGCCCCCGCACAATAGAGTGCCCCAACATAGGCCCCTGCACAATAGAGTGCCCCCACTTAGGCCCCTGCACAATAGAGTGCCCCCACTTAGGCCCCCGCACAATAGAGTGCCCCCACTTAGGCCGCTGCACAATAGAGTGCCCCAACATAGGCCCCTGCACAATAGAGTGCCCCCACTTAGGCCCCTGCACAATAGAGTGCCCCCACTTAGGCCGCTGCACAATAGAGTGCCCCCACTTAGGCCGCTGCACAATAGAGTGCCCCCACTTAGGCCGCTGCACAATAGAGTGCCCCCACTTAGGCCCCCGCACAATAGAGTGCCCCCACTTAGGCCCCCGCAAAATAGAGTGCCCCCACTTAGGCCCCTGCACAATAGAGTGCCTCCACTTAGGCCCCTGCACAATAGAGTGCCCCCACTTAGGCCCCTGCACAATAGAGTGCCTCCACTTAGGCCCCTGCACACTAGAGTACCCCCACTTAGGCCCCTGCACAATAGAGTGCCCCCACTTAGGCCCCTGCACACTAGAGTGCCCCCACTTAGGCCCCTGCACAATAGAGTGCCTCCACTTAGGCCCCTGCACAATAGAGTGCCCCCACTTAGGCCCCTGCACACTAGAGTGCCCCCACTTAGGCCCCTGCACAATAGAGTGCCCCCACTTAGGCCCCTGCACAATAGAGTGCCCCCACTTAGGCCCCTGCACAATAGAGTGCCCCCACTTAGGCCCCCGCACAATAGAGTGCCTCCACTTAGGCCCCTGCACAATAGAGTGCCCCAACATAGGCCCCTGCACAATAGAGTGCCCCAACGTAGGCCCCTGAACAATAGAGTGCCCCCACTAGGCCCCCGCACAATAGAGTGCCCCCACTTAGGCCCCCGAACAATAGAGTGCCCCCACTTAGGCCCCTGCACACTATAGTGCCCCCACTTAGGCCCCTGCACACTAGAGTGCCCCCACTTAGGCCCCTGCACACTAGAGTGCCCCCACTTAGGCCCCCGCACAATAGAGTGCCTCCACTTAGGCCCCTGCACACTAGAGTGCCCTCACTTAGGCCCCTGCACACTAGAGTGCCCCCACTTAGGCCCCTGCACACTAGAGTGCCCCCACTTAGGCCCCTGCACAATAGAGTGCCCCCACTTAGGCCCCTGCACACTAGAGTGCCCCCACTTAGGCCCCTGCACACTAGAGTGCCCCCACTTAGGCCCCTGCACACTAGAGTGCCCCCACTTAGGCCCCCGCACAATAGAGTGCCTCCACTTAGGCCCCTGCACACTAGAGTGCCCCCACTTAGGCCCCTGCACACTAGAGTGCCGCCACTTAGGCCCCTGCACACTAGAGTGCCCCCACTTAGGCCCCTGCACACTAGAGTGCCCCCACTTAGGCCCCTGCACACTAGAGTGCCCTCACTTAGGCCCCTGCACACTAGAGTGCCCCCACTTAGGCCCCTGCACACTAGAGTGCCCCCACTTAGGCCCCTGCACAATAGAGTGCCCCCACTTAGGCTCTGCACACTAGAGTGCCCCCACTTAGGCCCCTGCACAATAGAGTGCCCCCACTTAGGCCCCTGCACAATAGAGTGCCTCCACTTAGGCCCCTGCACAATAGAGTGCCCCCACTTAGGCCCCTGCACAATAGAGTGCCTCCACTTAGGCTGCTGCACAATAGAGTGCCCCCACTTAGGCCCCTGCACAATAGAGTGCCCCCACTTAGGCCGCTGCACAATAGAGTGCCTCCACTTAGGCCGCCGCACAATAGAGTGCCCCCACTTAGGCCCCCGCACAATAGAGTGCCCCCACTTAGGCCCCTGCACAATAGAGTGCCCCCACTTAGGCCGCTGCACAATAGAGTGCCCCCACTTAGGCCCCTGCACAATAGAGTGCCCCCACTTAGGCTCCTGCACAATAGAGTGCCCCCACTTAGGCCCCCGCACAATAGAGTGCCTCCACTTAGGACCCCGCACAATAGAGTGCCCCCACTTAGGCCCCTGCACAATAGAGTGCCCCCACTTAGGCCCCCGCACAATAGAGGGCCCCCACTTAGGCCCCCACACAATAGAGTGCCCCCACTTAGGCCCCTGCACACTAGAGTGCCCCCACTTAGGCCCCTGCACAATAGAGTGCCCCCACTTAGGCCCCCGCACAATAGAGTGCCCCCACTTAGGCTCCTGCACAATAGAGTGCCCCCACTTAGGCCCCTGCATAATAGAGTGCCCCCACTTAGGCCCCTGCACACTAGAGTGCCCCCACTTAGGCCCCTGCACACTAGAGTGCCCCCACTTAGGCCCCTGCACACTAGAGTGCCCCCACTTAGGCCCCTGCATAATAGAGTGCCCCCACTTAGGCCCCTGCACAATAGAGTGCCCCCACTTAGGCCCCTGCACAATAGAGTGCCCCCACTTAGGCCCCTGCACAATAGAGTGCCCCCACTTAGGCCCCTGCACACTAGAGTGCCCCCACTTAGGCCCCTGCACACTAGAGTGCGCCCACTTAGGCCCCTGCACAATAGAGTGCCCCCACTTAGGCCCCTGCACAATAGAGTGCCCCCACTTAGGCCCCTGCACAATAGAGTGCCTCCACTTAGGCCCCTGCATAATAGAGGGCCCCCACTTAGGCCCCCACACAATAGAGTGCCCCCACTTAGGCCCCTGCACAATAGAGTGCCCCCACTTAGGCCCCTGCACAATAGAGTGCCTCCACTTAGGCCGCTGCACAATAGAGTGCCCCCACTTAGGCCCCTGCACAATAGAGTGCCCCCACTTAGGCCCCTGCACAATAGAGTGCCCCCACTTAGGCCGCTGCACAATAGAGTGCCTCCACTTAGGCCGCTGCACAATAGAGTGCCCCCACTTAGGCCCCCGCACAATAGAGTGCCCCCACTTAGGCCCCTGCACAATAGAGTGCCCCCACTTAGGCAGCTGCACAATAGAGTGCCCCCACTTAGGCCCCTGCACAATAGAGTGCCCCCACTTAGGCTCCTGCACAATAGAGTGCCCCCACTTAGGCCCCCGCACAATAGAGTGCCTCCACTTAGGACCCCGCACAATAGAGTGCCCCCACTTAGGCCCCTGCACAATAGAGTGCCCCCACTTAGGCCCCCGCACAATAGAGGGCCCCCACTTAGGCCCCCACACAATAGAGTGCCCCCACTTAGGCCCCTGCACACTAGAGTGCCCCCACTTAGGCCCCTGCACAATAGAGTGCCCCCACTTAGGCCCCCGCACAATAGAGTGCCCCCACTTAGGCTCCTGCACAATAGAGTGCCCCCACTTAGGCCCCTGCATAATAGAGTGCCCCCACTTAGGCCCCTGCACACTAGAGTGCCCCCACTTAGGCCCCTGCACACTAGAGTGCCCCCACTTAGGCCCCTGCACACTAGAGTGCCCCCACTTAGGCCCCTGCACAATAGAGTGCCCCCACTTAGGCCCCTGCACACTAGAGTGCCCCCACTTAGGCCCCTGCACACTAGAGTGCCCCCACTTAGGCCCCTGCATAATAGAGTGCCCCCACTTAGGCCCCTGCACAATAGAGTGCCCCCACTTAGGCCGCTGCACAATAGAGTGCCCCCACTTAGGCCCCTGCACAATAGAGTGCCCCCACTTAGGCCCCTGCACACTAGAGTGCCCCCACTTAGGCCCCTGCACACTAGAGTGCCCCCACTTAGGCCCCCGCACAATAGAGTGCCCCCACTTAGGCCCCTGCACAATAGAGTGCCTCCACTTAGGCCCCTGCATAATAGAGGGCCCACACTTAGGCCCCCACACAATAGAGTGCCCCCACTTAGGCTCCTGCACAATAGAGTGCCCCCACTTAGGCCCCTGCATAATAGAGTGCCCCCACTTAGGCCTCTGCACAATAGAGTGCCCCCACTTAGGCCCCTGCACACTAGAGTGCCCCCACTTATGCCCCCGCACAATACAGTGCTTCCACTTAGGCCCCTGCACACTAGAGGGCCCCACTTAGGCCCCCACACACTATAGTGCCCCCACTTAGGCCCCCGCACAATAGAGTGCCCCCATTTTGACCCCTGCACAATAGAGTGCCCCACTAGGTCCCCAGAGGTATTGTTGTATGCCACTGCTTACTGGATTACTCCTGCTGGTAATTGACACTTTAGATTTTTCTGTTCCCACTCCTGTCCATGGCTGATTCTGCTTAGACCTCCAGGGGACGCTGCACATTATGTTGTCTTCAGCACCAGGACGTGACATCTGGGATGTAATATGCGGCGCCCCCTGGAGGCAGGAGTGGGGATCGGTAAGTCAAAATTGTCTGTTTTCTGCTAGAATGAAAGAAAGAGCAGCGGAGGTTTGTCCGGGCCCCCCTACGATCCAGGGCCTTGTCGCCTCCACCATGACTGCTGTGACAGTAGTTACACCCACGCTTCCATGCTACCTACACACACGTTTCCATAACTTGCTACTTTATGTAGATCTTTGTTCCTACCGCTACATACATGAAGTGTCACCCAGGTCTGGGCTAGATAAGTCACTTTGTCTCCTTGTCTATTTTCTTTGCTCTGTTTCCTGTTTCTGATCAGCTCCGTCTATAAATAGATTTACTTTTTCTCTCTTCTTGAAGGTCATGTAATAAGTATTTCCTTGTGCAGACAAGAATTTGTTCCATAAGAGAAAAGGGCAAACATTTGTAAAGTGTTCAGCAAGTGAGTGCGAGTGAGCGAGCGAGGGGAGGCCCAGAGTGCAATGTGTTGTGTGCACTTCATATGTCTCTGCTGATGATACATGGCTGCTCGCCCAGGGCCCCTGCGTGCACTTACACCATCGTCCTCTGCACAGCTACACTCGCTGCTTCCTTGGGAGGAGAGTCCGAGCTCCTGTGTCCTCTGTTTATCAAGTCTCAAGAACCTTCTGCAATTCATTTTGCAATTTTTATATTCCATAATATATTGTAACTCACAGATGATACAAACAGAAGAGTCGATGGATTCAGAATCTGACCAAGGAGTTTATATGCTGTCCTTGTACTTGCCTGGGTTTCCTCCCACACTCCAAAGACACCCTGATAGGGGTTGTAGATTGTGAGCCCTATATGGGACAATGTCTGTACAGTGCTGTGGAATATGTTGGCGCTATACGAATAGGCTTAATGAATACAGAGCAGTTAGTTCTTTATTATGGGACATCCCACCCACAGAACTGCACCAAAGACCTTGTGAAGCTTGTGAGCAGGTGATCTATTGCAGGACCGTGGCCACATTTTGCTTTCTTCATTCTGGGTTCTGCATATCTCCAGTCATGTGTTCCCAGCTACAATGTTATGTGCAGCTGCTGTGGCGTAGAGCTACGAGCGTCCTAAATGCAGAGCCGGCTATAACTGACTGCGAATTCTGAAACCCCGACCACACCGCAATCGCTAAATCCATAGAAAATGCAAACCCCCCCTCAAAGTCCCAATAGATTGTGTATTGCACTGACACCCACCAATATTTCTTACCATTACATGTGATATTAGAATTCAGATCTGCAGGAGTTGCCTTGGGGGTTGTTTGGGAAAACAGGACTCACTTTAGGTTTTTTTTTCTAATTTTTGCTTTTGAAGTTTATTATGCAAAGAAGGTCCCAAAAAATCTCCGATCACCTCTCCCAACATCTCTCATTCACTTCCTCACGAAATAAAATTCTGCTGCTCCTATTTGCAGATCTTGTTCTTGTGTTGTCCCTTGTTGGTCCACAGCTCTCACCCAACTCCTTCACACACTCCTTCACAACGTTCCGATGCACATTGCGCTATGTTTATATTTGGGATGTTCCGATACACATTGCGCTAGGTTCATATCGGGGACATTCCGATGCACATTGTGCTAGGTTCATATCGGGGACATTCCGATGCACATTGTGCTAGGTTCATATCTGGGACGTTCCGATGCACATTGTGCTAGATTCATATCTGGGACGTTCCGATGCACATTGTGCTAGATTCATATCTGGGACGTTCCGATGTACACTGTGCTAGGTACATATTTGGGACGTTCCGATGCACACTGTGCTAGGTACATATTTGGGACGTTCCGATGCACACTGTACTAGGTTCATATCTGGGACGTTTTGATGCACATTATGCTAGGTTCATATCCGGGACGTTCCGATGCACATTGTGCTAGGTTCATATCCGGGACGTTCTGATGTACATTATGCTAGGTTCATATCTGGGACGTTCTGATGCACATTATGCTAGGTTCATATCCGGGACGTTCTGATGCACATTGTGCTAGGTTCAGATCTGGGACGTTCTGATGCACATTATGCTAGGTTCATTTCTGGGACATTCTGATGCACATTGTGCTAGGTTCATATCCGGGACGTTTTGATGCACATTGTGCTAGGTTCATATCCGGGACGTTCTGATGTACATTATGCTAGGTTCATATCCGGGACGTTCCGATGCACATTGCGCTAGGTTCATATCCGGGACGTTCCGATGCACATTGCGCTAGGTTCATATCCGGGACGTTCCGATGCACATTGTGCTAGGTTCATATCCGGGACGTTCTGATGTACATTATGCTAGGTTCATATCTGGGACGTTCTGATGCACATTATGCTAGGTTCATATCCGGGACGTTCCGATGCACATTGTGCTAGGTTCAGATCTGGGACGTTCTGATGCACATTATGCTAGGTTCATTTCTGGGACATTCTGATGCACATTGTGCTAGGTTCATATCCGGGACGTTCCGATGCACATTGTGCTAGGTTCATATCTGGGACGTTCTGATGCACATTATGCTAGGTTCATATCTGGGACGTTCCGATGCACATTGTGCTAGATTCATATCTGGGACGTTCCGATGCACATTGTGCTAGGTACATATTTGGGACGTTCCGATGCACACCGTGCTAGGTACATATTTGGGACGTTCCGATGCACACTGTGCTAGGTTCATATCTGGGACGTTTTGATGCACATTGTGCTAGGTTCATATCCGGGACGTTCTGATGTACATTATGCTAGGTTCATATCTGGGACGTTCCGATGCACATTGCGCTAGGTTCATATCCGGGACGTTCCGATGCACATTGCGCTAGATTCATATCTGGGACGTTCGGATGCACATTGTGCTAGGTTCATATCCGGGACGTTCTGATGTACATTATGCTAGGTTCATATCCGGGACGTTCCGATGCACATTATGCTAGGTTCATATCCGGGACGTTCCGATGCACATTGCGCTAGATTCATATCTGGGACGTTCGGATGGACATTGTGCTAGATTCATATCTGGGACGTTCCGATGCACACTGTGCTAGGTACATATTTGGGACGTTCCAATGCACACTGTGCTAGGTTCATATCTGGGACGTTTTGATGCACATTGTGCTAGGTTCATATCCGGAACGTTCTGATGTACATTATGCTAGGTTCATATCCGGGACGTTCCGATGCACATTGTGCTAGGTTCATATCCGGGACGTTCCGATGCACATTGTGCTAGGTTCATATCTGGGACGTTCTGATGCACATTGTGTTAGGTTCATATCCGGGACGTTCCGATGCACACTGTGCTAGGTTCAGATCTGGGACGTTCCGATGCACATTGTGCTAGGTTCATATCTGGGACGTTCCGATGCACATTGTGCTAGGTTCATATCCGGGACGTTCCGATGCACATTGCGCTAGATTCATATCTGGGACGTTCGGATGGACATTGTGCTAGATTCATATCTGGGACGTTCCGAAGCACACTGTGCTAGGTACATATTTGGGACGTTCCAATGCACACTGTGCTAGGTTCATATCTGGGACGTTTTGATGCACATTGTGCTAGGTTCATATCCGGAACGTTCTGATGTACATTATGCTAGGTTCATATCCGGAACGTTCTGATGTACATTATGCTAGGTTCATATCCGGGACGTTCCGATGCACATTGTGCTAAGTTCATATCTGGGACGTTCCGATGCACATTGTGCTAGGTTCATATCTGGGACGTTCCGATGCACATTGTGCTAGGTTCATATCTGGGACGTTCTGATGCACATTGTGCTAGGTTCATATCTGGGACGTTCTGATGCACATTGTGCTAGGTTCATATCTGGGACGTTCCGATGCACATTGTGCTAGGTTCATATCTGGGACGTTCTGATGCACATTGTGCTAGGTTCATATCTGGGACGTTCTGATGCACATTATGCTAGGTTCATATCTGGGACGTTCTGATGCACATTATGCTAGGTTCATTTCTGGGACATTCCGATGCACATTGTGCTAGGTTCATATCTGGGACGTTCTGATGCACATTGTGCTAGGTTCATATCTGGGACGTTCTGATGCACATTATGCTAGGTTCATATCTGGGACGTTCTGATGCACATTATGCTAGGTTCATTTCTGGGACATTCCGATGCACATTGTGCTAGGTTCATATCTGGGACGTTCCGATGCACATTGTGCTAGGTTCATATCCGGGACGTTCCGATGAACATTGTGCTAGGTTCTACTGTTAGACTTTCCCATGATTGTTAGACTTTCTTATTTCTTGGGTGTTGGAGGCCCCTGGGTAATTGCAAATTTTTGTTCAACAATTTTGCTCCGTGGAAATTTAAAGTTTCTGCAAATGGAGGCATGAACTGACCCGAACACTGTTGTAAAAAATACAATGGAGGTGACGGCCGCCGTCAAAGCGGAAGTACCAGGTGCATCCATTCATTTCTATGGAGCGTGCTGTTCGGATTGGCTGATCCGAACAGTACTCGCTCATCTCTAATTATTATCTGGTGACAGTAACCTATCTATCTGCAGGGCTGGGGTGATATGCTGGTTCTGGTGACAGTAACCTATCTATCTGCAGGACTGGGGTGATATGCTGTTTCTGGTGACAGTAACCTATCTATCTGCAGGACTGGGGTGATATGCTGTTTCTGGTGACAGTAACCTATCTATCTGCAGGGCTGGGGTGATATGCTGGTTCTGGTGACAGTAACCTATCTATCTGCAGGGCTGGGGTGATATGCTGGTTCTGGTGACACTAACCTATCTATCTGCAGGGCTGGGATGATATGCTGGTTCTGGTGACAGTAACCTATCTATCTGCAGGACTAGGGTGATATGCTGGCTCTGGTGACAGTAACCTGTCTATCTGCAGGGCTGGGGTGATATGCTGGTTCTGGTGACAGTAACCTATCTATCTGCAGGGCTGGGGTGATATGCTGGTTCTGGTGACAGTAACCTATCTATCTGCAGGGCTGGGGTGATATGCTGGTTCTGGTGACAGTAACCTATCTATCTGCAGGACTAGGGTGATATGCTGGGTCTGGTGACAGTAACCTGTCTATCTGCAGGGCTGGGGTGATATGCT
This sequence comes from Leptodactylus fuscus, assembly GCF_031893055.1. Lineage (NCBI taxonomy): Eukaryota > Metazoa > Chordata > Amphibia > Anura > Leptodactylidae > Leptodactylus > Leptodactylus fuscus. The sequence goes on along the minus strand of NC_134267.1, from coordinate 2,931,028 downwards.
GGTTCAGGTGACAGTAACCTATCTATCTGCAGGGCTGGGGTGATATGCTGGGTCTGGTGACAGTAACCTATCTATCTGCAGGGCTGGGGTGATATGCTGGTTCTGGTGACAGTAACCTATCTATCTGCAGGACTGGGGTGATATGCTGGGTCTGGTGACAGTAACCTATCTATCTGCAGGGCTTGGGTGATATGCTGGTTCTGGTGACAGTAACCTATCTATCTGCAGGGCTGGGGTGATATGCTGGTTCTGGTGACAGTAACCTATCTATCTGCAGGGCTGAGTGATATGCTGGTTCTGGTGACAGTAACCTATCAATCTGCACGACTGGAGTGATATGCTGGTTCGGGTGACAGTAACCTATCTATCTGCAGGGCTGGGGTGATATGTTGGGTCTGGTGACAATAACCTATCTATCTGCAGGGCCGGGGTGATATGCTGGGTCTGGTGACAGTAAACTATCTATCTGCAGGACTGGGGTGATATGCTGGTTCTGGTGACAGTAACCTATCTATCTGCAGGACTGGGGTGATATGCTGGGTCTGGTGACAGTAACCTATCTATCTGCAGGGCTGAGGTGATATGCTGGGTCTGGTGACAGTAACCTATCTATCTGCAGGGCTGGGGTGATATGCTGGTTCTGGTGACAGTAACCTATCTATCTGCAGGACTAGGGTGATATGCTGGTTCAGGTGACAGTAACCTATCTATCTGCAGGGCTGGGGTGATATGCTGGTTCTGGTGACAGTAACCTATCTATCTGCAGGGCTGGGGTGATATGCTGGTTCTGGTGACAGTAACCTATCTATCTGCAGGACTGGGGTGATATGCTGGGTCTGGTGACAGTAACCTATCTATCTGCAGGGCTTGGGTGATATGCTGGGTCTGGTGACAGTAACCTATCTATCTGCAGGGCTGGGGTGATATGCTGGTTCTGGTGACAGTAACCTATCTATCTGCAGGGCTGGGGTGATATGCTGGTTCTGGTGACAGTAACCTATCTATCTGCAGGGCTGGGTGATATGCTGGTTCTGGTGACAGTAACCTATCAATCTGCAGGGCTGGAGTGATATGCTGGTTCTGGTGACAGTAACCTATCTATCTGCAGGGCTGGGGTGATATGCTGGGTCTGGTGACAGTAACCTATCTATCTGCAGGGCTGGGGTGATATGCTGGGTCTGGTGACAGTAACCTATCTATCTGCAGGACTGGGGTGATATGCTGGTTCTGGTGACAGTAACCTATCTATCTGCAGGGCTGGGGTGATATGCTGGTTCTGGTGACAGTAACCTATCTATCTGCAGGTCTGGGGTGATATGCTGGTTCTGGTGACAGTAACCTATCTATCTGCAGGACTGGGGTGATATGCTGGGTCTGGTGACAGTAACCTATCTATCTGCAGGGTCTGGGGTGATATGCTGGTTCTGGTGACAGTAACCTATCTATCTGCAGAGCTGGGGTGATATGCTGGGTCTGGTGACAGTAACCTATCTATCTGCAGGTCTGGGGTGATATGCTGGTTCTGGTGACAGTAACCTATCTATCTGCAGGGCTGGGGTGATATGCTGGGTCTGGTGACGCTAACCTATCTATCTGCAGGGCTGGGGTGATATGCTGGGTCTGGTGACAGTAACCTATCAATCTGCAGGGCTGGGTGATATGCTGGTTCTGGTGACAGTAACCTATCTATCTGCAGGGCTGGGGTGATATGCTGGGTCTGGTGACAGTAACCTATCTATCTGCAGGGCTGGGGTGATATGCTGGGTCTGGTGACAGTAACCTATCTATCTGCAGGACTGGGGTGATATGCTGGTTCTGGTGACAGTAACCTATCTATCTGCAGGGCTGGGGTGATATGCTGGTTCTGGTGACAGTAACCTATCTATCTGCAGGTCTGGGGTGATATGCTGGTTCTGGTGACAGTAACCTATCTATCTGCAGGACTGGGGTGATATGCTGGGTCTGGTGACAGTAACCTATCTATCTGCAGGGTCTGGGGTGATATGCTGGTTCTGGTGACAGTAACCTATCTATCTGCAGAGCTGGGGTGATATGCTGGGTCTGGTGACAGTAACCTATCTATCTGCAGGTCTGGGGTGATATGCTGGTTCTGGTGACAGTAACCTATCTATCTGCAGGGCTGGGGTGATATGCTGGGTCTGGTGACGCTAACCTATCTATCTGCAGGGCTGGGGTGATATGCTGGGTCTGGTGACAGTAACCTATCAATCTGCAGGGCTGGGTGATATGCTGGTTCTGGTGACAGTAACCTATCTATCTGCAGGGCTGGGGTGATATGCTGGTTCTGGTGACAGTAACCTATCTATCTGCAGGGCTGGGTGATATGCTGGTTCTGGTGACAGTAACCTATCAATCTGCAGGACTGAGGTGATATGCTGGTTCTGGTGACAGTAATCTAGCTATCTGCAGGGCTGAGGTGATATGCTGGTTCTGGTGACAGTAACCTATCTATCTGCAGGGCTGGGGTGATATGCTGGTTCTGGTGACAGTAACCTATCTATCTGCAGGGCTGGGGTGATATGCTGGTTATGGTGACAGTAACCTATCTATCTGCAGGGCTGAGGTGATATGCTGGTTATGGTGACAGTAACCTATCTATCTGCAGGGCTGGGGTGATATGATGGTTCTGGTGACAGTAACCTATCTATCTGCAGGGCTGGGGTGATATGCTGGTTCTGGTGACAGTAACCTATCTATCTGCAGGGCTGGGGTGATATGCTGGGACTGGTGACAGTAACCTATCTATCTGCAGGGCTGGGGTGATATGCTGGTTCTGGTGACAGTAACCTATCTATCTGCAGGACTGGGGTGATATGCTGGTTCTGGTGACAGTAATCTAGCTATCTGCAGGGCTGGAGTGATATGCTGGTTCTGGTGACAGTAACCTATCTATCTGCAGGACTGGGGTGATATGCTGGTTCTGATGACAGTAACCTATCTATCTGCGGGGCTGGGGTGATATGCTGGTTCTGGTGACAGTAACCTATCTATCTGGAGGGCTGGGGTGATATGCTGGGTCTGGTGACAGTAACCTATCTATCTGCAGGGCTGGGGTGATATGCTGGGTCTGGTGACAGTAACCTATCTATCTGCAGGACTGGGGTGATATGCTGGTTCTGGTGACAGTAACCTATCTATCTGCAGGACTGGGGTGATATGCTGGGTCTGGTGACAGTAACCTAGCTATCTGCAGGGCTGGGGTGATATGCTGGGTCTGGTGACGCTAACCTATCTATCTGCAGGGCTGGGGTGATATGCTGGGTCTGGTGACGCTAACCTATCTATCTGCAGGGTTGGAGTGATATGGTGGTTCTGGTGACAGTAACCTATCTATCTGCAGGGCTGGGGTGATATGCTGGATCTGGTGACAGTAACCTATCTATCTGCAGGACTGGGGTGATATGCTGGTTCTGGTGACAGTAACCTATCTATCTGCAGGACTAGGGTGATATGCTGGTTCAGGTGACAGTAACCTATCTATCTGCAGGGCTGGGGTGATATGCTGGTTCTGGTGACAGTAACCTATCTATCTGCAGGGCTTGGGTGATATGCTGGTTCTGGTGACAGTAACCTATCTATCTGCAGGGCTTGGGTGATATGCTGGTCCTGGTGACAGTAACCTATCTATCTGCAGGGCTGGGTGATATGCTGGTTCTGGTGACAGTAACCTATCAATCTGCAGGGCTGGAGTGATATGCTGGTTCTGGTGACAGTAACCTATCTATCTGCAGGGCTGGGGTGATATGCTGGGTCTGGTGACAGTAACCTATCTATCTGCAGGGCTGGGGTGATATGCTGGGTCTGGTGACAGTAACCTATCTATCTGCAGGACTGGGGTGATATTCTGGTTCTGTTGACAGTAACCTATCTATCTGCTGGACTGGGGTGATATGCTGGGTCTGGTGACAGTAACCTATCTATCTGCAGGTCTGGGGTGATATGCTGGTTCTGGTGACAGTAACCTATCTATCTGCAGGGCTGGGGTGATATGCTGGGTCTGGTGACGCTAACCTATCTATCTGCAGGGCTGGGGTGATATGCTGGGTCTGGTGACGCTAACCTATCTATCTGCAGGGTTGGAGTGATATGGTGGTTCTGGTGACAGTAACCTATCTATCTGCAGGGCTGGGTTGATATGCTGGGTCTGGTGACAGTAACCTATCTATCTGCAGGGCTGGGGTGATATGCTGGGTCTGGTGACAGTAACCTATCTATCGGCAGGGCTGGGGTGATATGCTGGTTCTGGTGACAGTAACCTATCTATCTGCAGGGCTGGAGTGATATGCTGGTTCTGGTGACAGTAACCTATCTATCTGCAGGGCTGGGGTGATATGCTGGGTCTGGTGACAGTAACCTATCTATCTGCAGGGCTGGGGTGATATGCTGGGTCTGGTGACAGTAACCTATCTATCTGCAGGACTGGGGTGATATGCTGGTTCTGGTGACAGTAACCTATCTATCTGCAGGACTGGGGTGATATGCTGGGTCTGGTGACAGTAACCTATCTATCTGCGGGGCTGGGGTGATATGCTGGTTCTGGTGAAAGTAACCTATCTATCTGCAGGGCTGGGGTGATATGCTGGGTCTGGTGACGCTAACCTATCTATCTGCAGGGCTGGGGTGATATGCTGGGTCTGGTGACGCTAACCTATCTATCTGCAGGGTTGGAGTGATATGGTGGTTCTGGTGACAGTAACCTATCTATCTGCAGGGCTGGGGTGATATGCTGGATCTGGTGACAGTAACCTATCTATCTGCAGGACTGGGTGATATGCTGGTTCTGGTGACAGTAACCTATCTATCTGCAGGACTGAGGTGATATGCTGGTTCTGGTGACAGTAATCTAGCTATCTGCAGGGCTGGGGTGATATGCTGAGTGTGGTGACAGTAACCTATCTATCTGCAGGGCTGGGGTGATATGCTGGTTCTGGTGACAGTAGCCTATCTATCTGCAGGGCTGGGGTGATATGCTGGTTCTGGTGACAGTAACCTATCTATCTGCAGCACTGGGGTGATATGCTGGGTCTGATGACAGTAACCTATCTATCTGCAGGGCTGGGGTGATATGCTGGTTCTGGTGACAGTAACCTATCTATCTGCAGGGCTGAGGTGATATGCTGGTTCTGGTGACAGTAACCTATCTATCTGCAGGGCTGGGGTGATATGCTGGTTCTGGTGACAGTAACCTATCTATCTACAGGGCTGGGGTGATATGCTGGTTATGGTGACAGTAACCTATCTATCTGCAGGGCTGAGGTGATATGCTGGTTATGGTGACAGTAACCTATCTATCTGCAGGGCTGGGGTGATATGCTGGTTCTGGTGACAGTAACCTATCTATCTGCAGGACTGGGGTGATATGCTGGTTCTGGTGACAGTAATCTAGCTATCTGCAGGGCTGGGGTGATATGCTGGGTCTGGTGACAGTAACCTATCTATCTGCAGGGCTGGGGTGATATGCTGGGTCTGGTGACAGTAACCTATCTATCTGCAGGGCTGGGGTGATATGCTGGGTCTGGTGACAGTAACCTATCTATCTGCAGGACTGGGGTGATATGCTGGTTCTGGTGACAGTAACCTATCTATCTGCAGGACTGGGGTGATATGCTGGGTCTGGTGACAGTAACCTATCTATCTGCGGGGCTGGGGTGATATGCTGGTTCTGGTGACAGTAACCTATCTATCTGCAGGGCTGGGGTGATATGCTGGGTCTGGTGACGCTAACCTATCTATCTGCAGGGCTGGGGTGATATGCTGGGTCTGTTGACGCTAACCTATCTATCTGCAGGGTTGGAGTGATATGGTGGTTCTGGTGACAGTAACCTATCTATCTGCAGGGCTGGGGTGATATGCTGGATCTGGTGACAGTAACCTATCTATCTGCAGGACTGGGGTGATATGCTGGTTCTGGTGACAGTAACCTATCTATCTGCAGGGCTGGGGTGATATGCTGGTTCTGGTGACAGTAATCTAGCTATCTGCAGGGCTGGGGTGATATGCTGGGTCTGGTGACAGTAACCTATCTATCTGCAGGGCTGGGGTGATATGCTGGGTCTGGTGACAGTAACCTATCTATCTGCAGGGCTGGGGTGATATGCTGGTTCTGGTGACAGTAACCTATCTATCTGCAGGGCTGAGGTGATATGCTGGTTCTGGTGACAGTAACCTATCTATCTGCAGGACTGGGGTGATATGCTGGTTCTGGTGACAGTAATCTAGCTATCTGCAGGGCTGGGGTGATATGCTGGGTCTGGTGACAGTAACCTATCTATCTGCAGGGCTGGGGTGATATGCTGGGTCTGGTGACAGTAACCTATCTATCTGCAGGGCTGGGGTGATATGCTGGGTCTGGTGACAGTAACCTATCTATCTGCAGGGCTGGAGTGATATGCTGGTTCTGGTGACAGTAACCTATCTATCTGCAGGGCTGGGGTGATATGCTGGGTCTGGTGACAGTAACCTATCTATCTGCAGGGCTGGGGTGATATGCTGGGTCTGGTGACAGTAACCTATCTATCTGCAGGACTGGGGTGATATGCTGGTTCTGGTGACAGTAACCTATCTATCTGCAGGACTGGGGTGATATGCTGGGTCTGGTGACAGTAACCTATCTATCTGCGGGGCTGGGGTGATATGCTGGTTCTGGTGACAGTAACCTATCTATCTGCAGGGCTGGGGTGATATGCTGGGTCTGGTGACGCTAACCTATCTATCTGCAGGGCTGGGGTGATATGCTGGGTCTGGTGACGCTGACCTATCTATCTGCAGGGTTGGAGTGATATGGTGGTTCTGGTGACAGTAACCTATCTATCTGCAGGGCTGGGGTGATATGCTGGATCTGGTGACAGTAACCTATCTATCTGCAGGACTGGGGTGATATGCTGGTTCTGGTGACAGTAACCTATCTATCTGCAGGGCTGGGGTGATATGCTGGTTCTGGTGACAGTAATCTAGCTATCTGCAGGGCTGGGGTGATATGCTGGGTCTGGTGACAGTAACCTATCTATCTGCAGGGCTGGGGTGATATGCTGGGTCTGGTGACAGTAACCTATCTATCTGCAGGGCTGGGGTGATATGCTGGTTCTGGTGACAGTAACCTATCTATCTGCAGGGCTGGGGTGATATGCTGGGTCTGGTGACAGTAACCTATCTATCTGCAGGTCTGGGGTGATATGCTGGTTCTGGTGACAGTAACCTATCTATCTGCAGGGCTGGGGTGATATGCTGGGTCTGGTGACAATAACCTATCTATCTGCAGGTCTGGGGTGATATGCTGGTTCTGGTGACAGTAACCTATCTATCTGCAGGGCTAGGGTGATATGCTGGGTCTGGTGACGCTAACCTATCTATCTGCAGGGCTGGGGTGATATGCTGGGTCTGGTGACAGTAACCTATCAATCTGCAGGGCTGGGTGATATGCTGGTTCTGGTGACAGTAACCTATCAATCTGCAGGACTGGAGTGATATGCTGGTTCTGGTGACAGTAACCTATCTATCTGCAGGACTGGGGTGATATGCTGGGTCTGGTGACAGTAACCTATCTATCTGCAGGGCTGAGGTGATATGCTGGTTCTGGTGACAGTAACCTATCTATCTGCAGGGCTGGGGTGATATGCTGGTTCTGGTGACAGTAACCTATCTATCTGCAGGACAAGGGTGATATGCTGGTTCAGGTGACAGTAACCTATCTATCTGCAGGGCTGGGGTGATATGCTGGTTCTGGTGACAGTAACCTATCTATCTGCAGGACTGGGTGATATGCTGGGTCTGGTGACAGTAACCTATCTATCTGCAGGGCTTGGGTGATATGCTGGTTCTGGTGACAGTAACCTATCTATCTGCAGGGCTGGGGTGATATGCTGGTTCTGGTGACAGTAACCTATCTATCTGCAGGGCTGGGGTGATATGCTGGTTCTGGTGACAGTAACCTATCTATCTGCAGGACTGGGGTGATATGCTGGGTCTGGTGACAGTAACCTATCTATCTGCAGGGCTTGGGTGATATGCTGGTTCTGGTGACAGTAACCTATCTATCTGCAGGGCTTGGGTGATATGCTGGTTCTGGTGACAGTAACCTATCTATCTGCAGGGCTGGGGTGATATGCTGGTTCTGGTGACAGTAACCTATCTATCTGCAGGGCTGGGTGATATGCTGGTTCTGGTGACAGTTACCTATCTATCTGCAGGGCTGGGGTGATATGCTGGGTCTGGTGACAGTAACCTATCTATCTGCAGGGCTGGGGTGATATGCTGGGTCTGGTGACAGTAACCTATCTATCTGCAGGACTGGGGTGATATGCTGGTTCTGGTGACAGTAACCTATCTATCCTCTGGACTGGGGTGATATGCTGGGTCTGGTGATAGTAACCTATCTATCTGCAGGGCTGGGGTGATATGCTGGGTCTGGTGACAGTAACCTATCTATCTGCAGGACTGGGGTGATATGCTGGTTCTGGTGACAGTAACCTATCTATCTGCAGGTCTGGGGTGATATGCTGGTTCTGGTGACAGTAACCTATCTATCTGCAGGGCTGGGGTGATATGCTGGGTCTGGTGACAGTAACCTATCTATCTGCAGGACTGGAGTGATATGCTGGGTCTGGTGACAGTAACCTATCTATCTGCCGGGCTGGGGTGATATGCTGGTTCTGGTGACAGTAACCTATCTATCTGCAGGACTGGGGTGATATGCTGGGTCTGGTGACGCTAACCTATCTATCAGCAGGGCTGGGGTGATATGCTGGGTCTGGTGACGCTAACCTATCTATCTGCAGGGTTGGAGTGATATGGTGGTTCTGGTGACAGTAACCTATCTATCTGCAGGGCTGGGGTGATATGCTGGATCTGGTGACAGTAACCTATCTATCTGCAGGACTGGGGTGATATGCTGGTTCTGGTGACAGTAACCTATCTATCTGCAGGACTGGGGTGATATGCTGGTTCTGGTGACAGTAATCTAGCTATCTGCAGGGCTGGGGTGATATGCTGGGTCTGGTGACAGTAACCTATCTATCTGCAGGGCTGGGGTGATATGCTGGGTCTGGTGACAGTAACCTATCTATCTGTAGGGCTGGGGTGATATACTGGGTCTGGTGGCAGTAACCTATCTATCTGCAGGGCTGGGGTGATATGCTGGGTCTGGTGACAGTAACCTATCTATCTGCAGGGCTGGGGTGATATGCTGGTTCTGGTGACAGTAACCTATCTGTCTGCAGCGCTGGGGTGATATGCTGGGTCTGGTGACAGTAACCTATCTATCTGCAGGGCTGGGGTGATATGCTGGTTCTGGTGACAATAACCTATCTATCTGCAGGGCTGGGGTGATATGCTGGTTCTGGTGACAGTAACCTATCTATCTGCAACGCTGGGGTGATATGCTGGGTCTGGTGACAGTAACCTATCTATCTGCAGGGCTGGGGTAATATGCTGGTTCTGGTGACAGTAACCTATCTATCTGCAGGGCTGGGGTGATATGCTGGTTCTGGTGACAGTAACCTATCTATCTGCAGGGCTGGGTGATATGCTGGTTCTGGTGACAGTAACCTATCAATCTGCAGGGCTGGAGTGATATGCTGGGTCTGGTGACAGTAACCTATCTTTCTGCAGGGCTGGGTGATATGCTGGTTCTGGTGACAGTAACCTATCTATCTGCAGGGCTGGGGTGATATGCTGGTTCTGGTGACAGGAACCTATCTATCTGCAGGACTAGGGTGATATGCTGGTTCAGGTGACAGTAACCTATCTATCTGCAGGACTGGGGTGATATGCTGGTTCTGGTGACAGTAACCTATCTATCTGCAGGACTGGGGTGATATGCTGGGTCTGGTGACAGTAACCTATCTATCTGCAGGGCTTGGGTGATATGCTGGTTCTGGTGACAGTAACCTATCTATCTGCAGGGCTGGGGTGATATGCTGGTTCTGGTGACAGTAACCTATCTATCTGCAGGGCTGGGTGATATGCTGGTTCTGGTGACAGTAACCTATCTATCTGCAGGTCTGGGGTGATATGCTGGTTCTGGTGACAGTAACCTATCTATCTGCAGGGCTGGGGTGATATGCTGGGTCTGGTGACGCTAACCTATCTATCTGCAGGGCTGGGGTGATACGCTGGGTCTGGTGACGCTAACCTATCTATCTGCAGGGTTGGAGTGATATGGTGGTTCTGGTGACAGTAACCTATCTATCTGCAGGGCTGGGGTGATATGTTGGATCTGGTGACAGTAACCTATCTATCTGCAGGGTTGGAGTGATATGGTGGTTCTGGTGACAGTAACCTATCTATCTGCAGGGCTGGGGTGATATGCTGGTTCTGGTGACAGTAACCTATCTATCTGCAGGACTGGGGTGATATGCTGGTTCTGGTGACAGTAATCTAGCTATCTGCAGGGCTGGGGTGATATGCTGTGTCTGGTGACAGTAACCTATCTATCTGCAGGGCTGGGGTGATATGCTGGTTCTGGTGACAGTAACCTCTCTATCTGCAGGGCTGGGGTGATATGCTGGGTCTGGTGACAGTAACCTATCTATCTGCAGGGCTGGGGTGATATGCTGGGTCTGGTGACAGTAACCTATCTATCTGCAGGACTGTGGTGATATGCTGGTTCTGGTGACAGTAACCTATCTATCTGCAGGACTGGGGTGATATGCTGGGTCTGGTGACAGTAACCTATCTATCTGCCGGGCTGGGGTGATATGCTGGTTCTGGTGACAGTAACCTATCTATCTGCAGGGCTGGGGTGATATGCTGGGTCTGGTGACGCTAACCTATCTATCTGCAGGGCTGGGGTGATATGCTGGGTCTGGTGACGCTAACCTATCTATCTGCAGGGTTGGAGTGATATGGTGGTTCTGGTGACAGTAACCTATCTATCTGCAGGGCTGGGGTGATATGCTGGTTTTGGTGACAGTAACCTATCTATCTGCAGGGCTGGGGTGATATGCTGGTTCTGGTGACAGTAGCCTATCTATCTGCAGGGCTGGGGTGATATGCTGGATCTGGTGACAGTAACCTATCTATCTGCAGGACTGGGGTGATATGCTGGTTCTGGTGACAGTAACCTATCTATCTGCAGGACTGGGGTGATATGCTGGTTCTGGTGACAGTAATCTAGCTATCTGCAGGGCTGGGGTGATATGCTGGGTCTGGTGACAGTAACCTATCTATCTGCAGGGCTGGGGTGATATGCTGGGTCTGGTGACAGTAACCTATCTATCTGCAGGGCTGGGGTGATATACTGGGTCTGGTGGCAGTAACCTATCTATTTGCAGGGCTGGGGTGATATGCTGGGTCTGGTGACAGTAACCTATCTATCTGCAGGGCTGGGGTGATATGCTGGTTCTGGTGACAGTAACCTATCTATCTGCAGCGCTGGGGTGATATGCTGGGTCTGGTGACAGTAACCTATCTATCTGCAGGGCTGGGGTGATATGCTGGTTCTGTTGACAATAACCTATCTATCTGCAGGGCTGGGGTGATATGCTGGTTCTGGTGACAGTAACCTATCTATCTGCAGCGCTGGGGTGATATGCTGGGTCTGGTGACAGTAACCTATCTATCTGCAGGGCTGGGGTGATATGCTGGTTCTGGTGACAGTAACTTATCTATCTGCAGGGCTGAGGTGATATGCTGGTTCTGGTGACAGTAACCTATCTATCTGCAGGGCTGGGGTGATATGCTGGTTCTGGTGACAGTAACCTATCTATCTGCAGGGCTGGGGTGATATGCTGGTACTGGTGACAGTATCCTATCTATCTGCAGGGCTGGGGTGATATGCTGGTTATGGTGACAGTAACCTATCTATCTGCAGGGCTGAGGTGATATGCTGGTTATGGTGACAGTAACCTATCTATCTGCAGGGCTGGGGTGATATGCTGGTTCTGGTGACAGTAACCTATCTATCTGCAGGACTGGGGTGATATGCTGGGTCTGGTGACAGTAACCTATCTATCTGCAGGGCTTGGGTGATATGCTGGTTCTGGTGATCGTAACCTATCTATCTGCAGGGCTGGAGTGATATGCTGGTTCCGGTGACAGTAACCTGTCTATCTGCAGGGCTGGGGTGATATGCTGGGTCTGGTGACAGTAACCTATCTATCTGCAGGGCTGGGGTGATATGCTGGGTCTGGTGACAGTAACCTATCTATCTGCAGGACTGGGGTGATATGCTGGTTCTGTTGACAGTAACCTTTCTATCTGCAGGACTGGGGTGATATGCTGGGTCTGGTGACAGTAACCTATCTATCTGCCGGGCTGGGGTGATATGCTGGTTCTGGTGACAGTAACCTATCTATCTGCAGGGCTGGGGTGATATGCTGGGTCTGGTGACGCTAACCTATCTATCTGCAGGGCTGGGGTGATATGCTGGGTCTGGTGACGCTAACCTATCTATCTGCAGGGTTGGAGTGATATGGTGGTTCTGGTGACAGTAACCTATCTATCTGCAGGGCTGGGGTGATATGCTGGTTCTGGTGACAGTAACCTATCTATCTGCAGGGCTGGGGTGATATGCTGGTTCTGGTGACAGTAACCTATCTATCTGCAGGGCTGGGGTGATATGCTGGATCTGGTGACAGTAACCTATCTATCTGCAGGACTGGGGTGATATGCTGGTTCTGGTGACAGTAACCTATCTATCTGCAGGACTGGGGTGATATGCTGGTTCTGGTGACAGTAATCTAGCTATCTGCAGGGCTGGGGTGATATGCTGGGTCTGGTGACAGTAACCTATCTATCTGCAGGGCTGGGGTGATATGCTGGGTCTGGTGACAGTAACCTATCTATCTGCAGGGCTGGGGTGATATACTGGGTCTGGTGGCAGTAACCTATCTATTTGCAGGGCTGGGGTGATATGCTGGGTCTGGTGACAGTAACCTATCTATCTGCAGGGCTGGGGTGATATGCTGGTTCTGGTGACAGTAACCTATCTATCTGCAGCGCTGGGGTGATATGCTGGGTCTGGTGACAGTAACCTATCTATCTGCAGGGCTGGGGTGATATGCTGGTTCTGGTGACAATAACCTATCTATCTGCAGGGCTGGGGTGATATGCTGGTTCTGGTGACAGTAACCTATCTATCTGCAGCGCTGGGGTGATATGCTGGGTCTGGTGACAGTAACCTATCTATCTGCAGGGCTGGGGTGATATGCTGGTTCTGGTGACAGTAACTTATCTATCTGCAGGGCTGAGGTGATATGCTGGTTCTGGTGACAGTAACCTATCTATCTGCAGGGCTGGGGTGATATGCTGGTTCTGGTGACAGTAACCTATCTATCTGCAGGGCTGGGGTGATATGCTGGTACTGGTGACAGTATCCTATCTATCTGCAGGGCTGGGGTGATATGCTGGTTATGGTGACAGTAAGCTATCTATCTGCAGGGCTGAGGTGATATGCTGGTTATGGTGACAGTAACCTATCTATCTGCAGGGCTAGGGTGATAGGCTGGTTCTGGTGACAGTAACCTATCTATCTGCAGGACTGGGGTGATATGCTGGGTCTGGTGACAGTAACCTATCTATCTGCAGGGCTTGGGTGATATGCTGGTTCTGGTGACAGTAACCTATCTATCTGCAGGGCTGGGGTGATATGCTGGTTCTGGTGACAGTAACCTATCTATCTGCAGGGCTGGGTGATATGCTGGTTCTGGTGACAGTAACCTATCAATCTGCAGGGCTGAGGTGATATGCTGGTTCTGGTGACAGTAACCTATCTATCTGCAGGGCTGGGGTGATATGCTGGTTCTGGTGACAGTAACCTATCTATCTGCAGGGCTGGGGTGATATGCTGGTTCTGGTGACAGTAACCTATCTATCTGCAGGGCTGGGGTGATATGCTGGTACTGGTGACAGTATCCTATCTATCTGCAGGGCTGGGGTGATATGCTGGTTATGGTGACAGTAAGCTATCTATCTGCAGGGCTGAGGTGATATGCTGGTTATGGTGACAGTAACCTATCTATCTGCAGGGCTAGGGTGATAGGCTGGTTCTGGTGACAGTAACCTATCTATCTGCAGGACTGGGGTGATATGCTGGGTCTGGTGACAGTAACCTATCTATCTGCAGGGCTTGGGTGATATGCTGGTTCTGGTGACAGTAACCTATCTATCTGCAGGGCTGGGGTGATATGCTGGTTCTGGTGACAGTAACCTATCTATCTGCAGGGCTGGGTGATATGCTGGTTCTGGTGACAGTAACCTATCAATCTGCAGGGCTGGAGTGATATGCTGGTTCTGGTGACAGTAACCTATCTATCTGCAGGGCTGGGGTGATATGCTGGTTCTGGTGACAGTAACCTATCTATCTGCAGGACTAGGGTGATATGCTGGTTCAGGTGACAGTAACCTATCTATCTGCAGGGCTGGGGTGATATGCTGGTTCTGGTGACAGTAACCTATCTATCTGCAGGACTGGGGTGATCTGCTGGGTCTGGTGACAGTAACCTATCTATCTGCAGGGCTTGGGTGATATGCTGGTTCTGGTGACAGTAACCTATCTATCTGCAGGGCTGGGGTGATATGCTGGTTCTGGTGACAGTAACCTATCTATCTGCAGGGCTGGGTGATATGCTGGTTGTGGTGACAGTAACCTATCAATCTGCAGGGCTGGAGTGATATGCTGGTTCTGGTGACAGTAACCTATCTATCTGCAGGGCTGGGGTGATATGCTGGGTCTGGTGACAGTAACCTATCTATCTGCAGGGCTGGGGTGATATGCTGGGTCTGGTGACAGTAACCTATCTATCTGCAGGACTGGGGTGATATGCTGGTTCTGGTGACAGTAACCTATGTATCCGCTGGACTGGGGTGATATGCTGGGTCTGGTGACAGTAACCTATCTATCTGCAGGTCTGGGGTGATATGCTGGTTCTGGTGACAGTAACCTATCTATCTGCAGGGCTGGGGTGATATGGTGGTTCTGGTGACGCTAACCTATCTATCTGCAGGGCTGGGGTGATACGCTGGGTCTGGTGACGCTAACCTATCTATCTGCAGGGTTGGAGTGATATGGTGGTTCTGGTGACAGTAACCTATCTATCTGCAGGGCTAGGGTGATATGCTGGTTCTGGTGACAGTAACCTATCTATCTGCAGGGCTGGGTGATATGCTGGTTCTGGTGACAGTTACCTATCTATCTGCAGGGCTGGGGTTATATGCTGGGTCTGGTGACAGTAACCTATCTATCTGCAGGGCTGGGGTGATATGCTGGGTCTGGTGACAGTAACCTATCTATCTGCAGGACTGGGGTGATATGCTGGTTCTGGTGACAGTAACCTATCTATCCGCTGGACTGGGGTGATATGCTGGGTCTGGTGATAGTAACCTATCTATCTGCAGGGCTGGGGTGATATGCTGGGTCTGGTGACAGTAACCTATCTATCTGCAGGACTGGGGTGATATGCTGGTTCTGGTGACAGTAACCTATCTATCTGCAGGTCTGGGGTGATATGCTGGTTCTGGTGACAGTAACCTATCTATCTGCAGGGCTGGGGTGATATGCTGGGTCTGGTGACAGTAACCTATCTATCTGCAGGACTGGGGTGATATGCTGGTTCTGGTGACAGTAACCTATCTATCTGCAGGTCTGGGGTGATATGCTGGTTCTGGTGACAGTAACCTATCTATCTGCAGGGCTGGGGTGATATGCTGGGTCTGGTGACAGTAACCTATCTATCTGCCGGGCTGGGGTGATATGCTGGTTCTGGTGACAGTAACCTATCTATCTGCAGGGCTGGGGTGATATGCTGGGTCTGGTGACGCTAACCTATCTATCTGCAGGGCTGGGGTGATATGCTGGGTCTGGTGACGCTAACCTATCTATCTGCAGGGTTGGAGTGATATGGTGGTTCTGGTGACAGTAACCTATCTATCTGCAGGGCTGGGGTGATATGCTGGATCTGGTGACAGTAACCTATCTATCTGCAGGACTGGGGTGATATGCTGGTTCTGGTGACAGTAACCTATCTATCTGCAGGACTGGGGTGATATGCTGGTTCTGGTGACAGTAATCTAGCTATCTGCAGGGCTGGGGTGATATGCTGGGTCTGGTGACAGTAACCTATCTATCTGCAGGGCTTGGGTGATATGCTGGTTCTGGTGACAGTAACCTATCTATCTGCAGGGCTGGGGTGATATGCTGGTTCTGGTGACAGTAACCTATCTATCTGCAGGGCTGGGTGATATGCTGGTTCTGGTGACAGTTACCTATCTATCTGCAGGGCTGGGGTGATATGCTGGGTCTGGTGACAGTAACCTATCTATCTGCAGGGCTGGGGTGATATGCTGGGTCTGGTGACAGTAACCTATCTATCTGCAGGACTGGGGTGATATGCTGGTTCTGGTGACAGTAACCTATCTATCCGCTGGACTGGGGTGATATGCTGGGTCTGGTGATAGTAACCTATCTATCTGCAGGGCTGGGGTGATATGCTGGGTCTGGTGACAGTAACCTATCTATCTGCAGGACTGGGGTGATATGCTGGTTCTGGTGACAGTAACCTATCTATCTGCAGGTCTGGGGTGATATGCTGGTTCTGGTGACAGTAACCTATCTATCTGCAGGGCTGGGGTGATATGCTGGGTCTGGTGACAGTAACCTATCTATCTGCAGGACTGGGGTGATATGCTGGGTCTGGTGACAGTAACCTATCTATCTGCCGGGCTGGGGTGATATGCTGGTTCTGGTGACAGTAACCTATCTATCTGCAGGGCTGGGGTGATATGCTGGGTCTGGTGACGCTAACCTATCTATCTGCAGGGCTGGGGTGATATGCTGGGTCTGGTGACGCTAACCTATCTATCTGCAGGGTTGGAGTGATATGGTGGTTCTGGTGACAGTAACCTATCTATCTGCAGGGCTGGGGTGATATGCTGGATCTGGTGACAGTAACCTATCTATCTGCAGGACTGGGGTGATATGCTGGTTCTGGTGACAGTAACCTATCTATCTGCAGGACTGGGGTGATATGCTGGTTCTGGTGACAGTAATCTAGCTATCTGCAGGGCTGGGGTGATATGCTGGGTCTGGTGACAGTAACCTATCTATCTGCAGGGCTGGGGTGATATGCTGGGTCTGGTGACAGTAACCTATCTATCTGCAGGGCTGGGGTGATATACTGGGTCTGGTGGCAGTAACCTATCTATCTGCAGGGCTTGGGTGATATGCTGGGTCTGGTGACAGTAACCTATCTATCTGCAGGGCTGGGGTGATATGCTGGTTCTGGTGACAGTAACCTATCTGTCTGCAGCGCTGGGGTGATATGCTGGGTCTGGTGACAGTAACCTATCGATCTGCAGGGCTGGGGTGATATGCTGGTTCTGGTGACAATAACCTATCTATCTGCAGGGCTGGGGTGATATGCTGGTTCTGGTGACAGTAACCTATCTATCTGCAGCGCTGGGGTGATATGCTGGGTCTAATGACAGTAACCTATCTATCTGCAGGGCTGGGGTAATATGCTGGTTCTGGTGACAGTAACCTATCTATCTGCAGGGCTGGGGTGATATGGTGGTTCTGGTGACAGTAACCTATCTATCTGCAGGGCTGGGGTGATATGTTGGATCTGGTGACAGTAACCTATCTATCTGCAGGGCTGGGGTGATATACTGGGTCTGGTGGCAGTAACCTATCTATCTGCAGGGCTGGGGTGATATGTTGGATCTGGTGACAGTAACCTATCTATCTGCAGGACTGGGGTGATATGCTGGGTCTGGTGACAGTAACCTATCTATCTGCCGGGCTGGGGTGATATGCTGGTTCTGGTGACAGTAACCTATCTATCTGCAGGGCTGGGGTGATATGCTGGGTCTGGTGACGCTAACCTATCTATCTGCAGGGCTGGGGTGATATGCTGGGTCTGGTGACGCTAACCTATCTATCTGCAGGGTTGGAGTGATATGGTGGTTCTGGTGACAGTAACCTATCTATCTGCAGGGCTGGGGTGATATGCTGGTTCTGGTGACAGTAACCTATCTATCTGCAGGGCTGGGGTGATATGCTGGTTCTGGTGACAGTAACCTATCTATCTGCAGGGCTGGGGTGATATGCTGGATCTGGTGACAGTAACCTATCTATCTGCAGGACTGGGGTGATATGCTGGTTCTGGTGACAGTAACCTATCTATCTGCAGGACTGGGGTGATATGCTGGTTCTGGTGACAGTAATCTAGCTATCTGCAGGGCTGGGGTGATATGCTGGGTCTGGTGACAGTAACCTATCTATCTGCAGGGCTGGGGTGATATGCTGGGTCTGGTGACAGTAACCTATCTATCTGCAGGGCTGGGGTGATATACTGGGTCTGGTGGCAGTAACCTATCTATTTGCAGGGCTGGGGTGATATGCTGGGTCTGGTGACAGTAACCTATCTATCTGCAGGGCTTGGGTGATATGCTGGTTCTGGTGACAGTAACCTATCTATCTGCAGGGCTGGGGTGATATGCTGGTTCTGGTGACAGTAACCTATCTATCTGCAGGGCTGGGGTGATATGCTGGTTCTGGTGACAGTAACCTATCTATCTGCAGGGCTGGGGTGATATGCTGGTTCTGGTGACAGTAACCTATCTATCTGCAGGACTGGGGTGATCTGCTGGGTCTGGTGACAGTAACCTATCTATCTGCAGGACTTGGGTGATATGCTGGTTCTGGTGACAGTAACCTATCTATCTGCAGGGCTGGGGTGATATGCTGGTTCTGGTGACAGTAACCTATCTATCTGCAGGGCTGGGTGATATGCTGGTTGTGGTGACAGTAACCTATCAATCTGCAGGGCTGGAGTGATATGCTGGTTCTGGTGACAGTAACCTATCTATCTGCAGGGCTGGGGTGATATGCTGGGTCTGGTGACAGTAACCTATCTATCTGCAGGGCTGGGGTGATATGCTGGGTCTGGTGACAGTAACCTATCTATCTGCAGGACTGGGGTGATATGCTGGTTCTGGTGACAGTAACCTATGTATCCGCTGGACTGGGGTGATATGCTGGGTCTGGTGACAGTAACCTATCTATCTGCAGGTCTGGGGTGATATGCTGGTTCTGGTGACAGTAACCTATCTATCTGCAGGGCTGGGGTGATATGGTGGTTCTGGTGACGCTGACCTATCTATCTGCAGGGCTGGGGTGATACGCTGGGTCTGGTGACGCTAACCTATCTATCTGCAGGGTTGGAGTGATATGGTGGTTCTGGTGACAGTAACCTATCTATCTGCAGGGCTAGGGTGATATGCTGGTTCTGGTGACAGTAACCTATCTATCTGCAGGGCTGGGTGATATGCTGGTTCTGGTGACAGTTACCTATCTATCTGCAGGGCTGGGGTGATATGCTGGGTCTGGTGACAGTAACCTATCTATCTGCAGGGCTGGGGTGATATGCTGGGTCTGGTGACAGTAACCTATCTATCTGCAGGACTGGGGTGATATGCTGGTTCTGGTGACAGTAACCTATCTATCCGCTGGACTGGGGTGATATGCTGGGTCTGGTGATAGTAACCTATCTATCTGCAGGGCTGGGGTGATATGCTGGGTCTGGTGACAGTAACCTATCTATCTGCAGGACTGGGGTGCTATGCTGGTTCTGGTGACAGTAACCTATCTATCTGCAGGTCTGGGGTGATATGCTGGTTCTGGTGACAGTAACCTATCTATCTGCAGGGCTGGGGTGATATGCTGGGTCTGGTGACAGTAACCTATCTATCTGCAGGACTGGGGTGATATGCTGGGTCTGGTGACAGTAACCTATCTATCTGCCGGGCTGGGGTGATATGCTGGTTCTGGTGACAGTAACCTATCTATCTGCAGGGCTGGGGTGATATGCTGGGTCTGGTGACGCTAACCTATCTATCTGCAGGGCTGGGGTGATATGCTGGGTCTGGTGACGCTAACCTATCTATCTGCAGGGTTGGAGTGATATGGTGGTTCTGGTGACAGTAACCTATCTATCTGCAGGGCTGGGGTGATATGCTGGATCTGGTGACAGTAACCTATCTATCTGCAGGACTGGGGTGATATGCTGGTTCTGGTGACAGTAACCTATCTATCTGCAGGACTGGGGTGATATGCTGGTTCTGGTGACAGTAATCTAGCTATCTGCAGGGCTGGGGTGATATGCTGGGTCTGGTGACAGTAACCTATCTATCTGCAGGGCTTGGGTGATATGCTGGTTCTGGTGACAGTAACCTATCTATCTGCAGGGCTAGGGTGATATGCTGGGTCTGGTGACGCTAACCTATCTATCTGCAGGGCTGGGGTGATATGCTGGGTCTGGTGACAGTAACCTATCAATCTGCAGGGCTGGGTGATATGCTGGTTCTGGTGACAGTAACCTATCAATCTGCAGGACTGGAGTGATATGCTGGTTCTGGTGACAGTAACCTATCTATCTGCAGGGCTGGGGTGATATGCTGGGTCTGGTGACAGTAACCTATCTATCTGCAGGGCTGGGGTGATATGCTGGGTCTGGTGACAGTAACCTATCTATCTGCAGGACTGGGGTGATATGCTGGTTCTAGTGACAGTAACCTATCTATCTGCAGGACTGGGGTGATATGCTGGGTCTGGTGACAGTAACCTATCTATCTGCAGGGCTGAGGTGATATGCTGGTTCTGGTGACAGTAACCTATCTATCTGCAGGGCTGGGGTGATATGCTGGTTCTGGTGACAGTAACCTATCTATCTGCAGGACTAGGGTGATATGCTGGTTCAGGTGACAGTAACCTATCTATCTGCAGGGCTGGGGTGATATGCTGGTTCTGGTGACAGTAACCTATCTATCTGCAGGACTGGGTGATATGCTGGGTCTGGTGACAGTAACCTATCTATCTGCAGGGCTTGGGTGATATGCTGGTTCTGGTGACAGTAACCTATCTATCTGCAGGGCTGGGGTGATATGCTGGTTCTGGTGACAGTAACCTATCTATCTGCAGGGCTGGGGTGATATGCTGGTTCTGGTGACAGTAACCTATCTATCTGCAGGACTGGGGTGATATGCTGGGTCTGGTGACAGTAACCTATCTATCTGCAGGGCTTGGGTGATATGCTGGTTCTGGTGACAGTAACCTATCTATCTGCAGGGCTTGGGTGATATGCTGGTTCTGGTGACAGTAACCTATCTATCTGCAGGGCTGGGGTGATATGCTGGTTCTGGTGACAGTAACCTATCTATCTGCAGGGCTGGGTGATATGCTGGTTCTGGTGACAGTTACCTATCTATCTGCAGGGCTGGGGTGATATGCTGGGTCTGGTGACAGTAACCTATCTATCTGCAGGGCTGGGGTGATATGCTGGGTCTGGTGACAGTAACCTATCTATCTGCAGGACTGGGGTGATATGCTGGTTCTGGTGACAGTAACCTATCTATCCTCTGGACTGGGGTGATATGCTGGGTCTGGTGATAGTAACCTATCTATCTGCAGGGCTGGGGTGATATGCTGGGTCTGGTGACAGTAACCTATCTATCTGCAGGACTGGGGTGATATGCTGGTTCTGGTGACAGTAACCTATCTATCTGCAGGTCTGGGGTGATATGCTGGTTCTGGTGACAGTAACCTATCTATCTGCAGGGCTGGGGTGATATGCTGGGTCTGGTGACAGTAACCTATCTATCTGCAGGACTGGAGTGATATGCTGGGTCTGGTGACAGTAACCTATCTATCTGCCGGGCTGGGGTGATATGCTGGTTCTGGTGACAGTAACCTATCTATCTGCAGGACTGGGGTGATATGCTGGGTCTGGTGACGCTAACCTATCTATCAGCAGGGCTGGGGTGATATGCTGGGTCTGGTGACGCTAACCTATCTATCTGCAGGGTTGGAGTGATATGGTGGTTCTGGTGACAGTAACCTATCTATCTGCAGGGCTGGGGTGATATGCTGGATCTGGTGACAGTAACCTATCTATCTGCAGGACTGGGGTGATATGCTGGTTCTGGTGACAGTAACCTATCTATCTGCAGGACTGGGGTGATATGCTGGTTCTGGTGACAGTAATCTAGCTATCTGCAGGGCTGGGGTGATATGCTGGGTCTGGTGACAGTAACCTATCTATCTGCAGGGCTGGGGTGATATGCTGGGTCTGGTGACAGTAACCTATCTATCTGTAGGGCTGGGGTGATATACTGGGTCTGGTGGCAGTAACCTATCTATCTGCAGGGCTGGGGTGATATGCTGGGTCTGGTGACAGTAACCTATCTATCTGCAGGGCTGGGGTGATATGCTGGTTCTGGTGACAGTAACCTATCTGTCTGCAGCGCTGGGGTGATATGCTGGGTCTGGTGACAGTAACCTATCTATCTGCAGGGCTGGGGTGATATGCTGGTTCTGGTGACAATAACCTATCTATCTGCAGGGCTGGGGTGATATGCTGGTTCTGGTGACAGTAACCTATCTATCTGCAACGCTGGGGTGATATGCTGGGTCTGGTGACAGTAACCTATCTATCTGCAGGGCTGGGGTAATATGCTGGTTCTGGTGACAGTAACCTATCTATCTGCAGGGCTGGGGTGATATGCTGGTTCTGGTGACAGTAACCTATCTATCTGCAGGGCTGGGTGATATGCTGGTTCTGGTGACAGTTACCTATCTATCTGCAGGGCTGGGGTGATATGCTGGGTCTGGTGACAGTAACCTATCTATCTGCAGGGCTGGGGTGATATGCTGGGTCTGGTGACAGTAACCTATCTATCTGCAGGACTGGGGTGATATGCTGGTTCTGGTGACAGTAACCTATCTATCCGCTGGACTGGGGTGATATGCTGGGTCTGGTGATAGTAACCTATCTATCTGCAGGGCTGGGGTGATATGCTGGTTCTGGTGACAGTAACCTATCTATCTGCAGGACTGGAGTGCTATGCTGGTTCTGGTGACAGTAACCTATCTATCTGCAGGTCTGGGGTGATATGCTGGTTCTGGTGACAGTAACCTATCTATCTGCAGGGCTGGGGTGATATGCTGGGTCTGGTGACAGTAACCTATCTATCTGCAGGACTGGGGTGATATGCTGGGTCTGGTGACAGTAACCTATCTATCTGCCGGGCTGGGGTGATATGCTGGTTCTGGTGACAGTAACCTATCTATCTGCAGGGCTGGGGTGATATGCTGGGTCTGGTGATGCTAACCTATCTATCTGCAGGGCTGGGGTGATATGCTGGGTCTGGTGACGCTAACCTATCTATCTGCAGGGTTGGAGTGATATGGTGGTTCTGGTGACAGTAACCTATCTATCTGCAGGGCTGGGGTGATATGCTGGATCTGGTGACAGTAACCTATCTATCTGCAGGACTGGGGTGATATGCTGGGTCTGGTGACAGTAACCTATCTATCTGCAGGGCTGGGGTGATATGCTGGTTCTGGTGACAGTAACCTATCTATCTGCAGGGCTAGGGTGATATGCTGGGTCTGGTGACGCTAACCTATCTATCTGCAGGGCTGGGGTGATATGCTGGGTCTGTTGACAGTAACCTATCAATCTGCAGGGCTGGGTGATATGCTGGTTCTGGTGACAGTAACCTATCAATCTGCAGGACTGGAGTGATATGCTGGTTCTGGTGACAGTAACCTATCTATCTGCAGGGCTGGGGTGATATGCTGGGTCTGGTGACAGTAACCTATCTATCTGCAGGGCTGGGGTGATATGCTGGGTCTGGTGACAGTAACCTATCTATCTGCAGGACTGGGGTGATATGCTGGTTCTGGTGACAGTAACCTATCTATCTGCAGGACTGGGGTGATATGCTGGGTCTGGTGACAGTAACCTATCTATCTGCAGGGCTGAGGTGATATGCTGTTTCTGGTGACAGTAACCTATCTATCTGCAGGGCTGGGGTGATATGCTGGTTCTGGTGACAGTAACCTATCTATCTGCAGGACTAGGGTGATATGCTGGTTCAGGTGACAGTAACCTATCTATCTGCAGGGCTGGGGTGATATGCTGGTTCTGGTGACAGTAACCTATCTATCTGCAGGACTGGGTGATATGCTGGGTCTGGTGACAGTAACCTATCTATCTGCAGGGCTTGGGTGATATGCTGGTTCTGGTGACAGTAACCTATCTATCTGCAGGGCTGGGGTGATATGCTGGTTCTGGTGACAGTAACCTATCTATCTGCAGGGCTGGGGTGATATGCTGGTTCTGGTGACAGTAACCTATCTATCTGCAGGACTGGGGTGATATGCTGGGTCTGGTGACAGTAACCTATCTATCTGCAGGGCTTGGGTGATATGCTGGTTCTGGTGACAGTAACCTATCTATCTGCAGGGCTTGGGTGATATGCTGGTTCTGGTGACAGTAACCTATCTATCTGCAGGGCTGGGGTGATATGCTGGTTCTGGTGACAGTAACCTATCTATCTGCAGGGCTGGGTGATATGCTGGTTCTGGTGACAGTTACCTATCTATCTGCAGGGCTGGGGTGATATGCTGGGTCTGGTGACAGTAACCTATCTATCTGCAGGGCTGGGGTGATATGCTGGGTCTGGTGACAGTAACCTATCTATCTGCAGGACTGGGGTGATATGCTGGTTCTGGTGACAGTAACCTATCTATCCTCTGGACTGGGGTGATATGCTGGGTCTGGTGATAGTAACCTATCTATCTGCAGGGCTGGGGTGATATGCTGGGTCTGGTGACAGTAACCTATCTATCTGCAGGACTGGGGTGATATGCTGGTTCTGGTGACAGTAACCTATCTATCTGCAGGTCTGGGGTGATATGCT
This sequence comes from Leptodactylus fuscus, assembly GCF_031893055.1. Taxonomy (NCBI): domain Eukaryota; kingdom Metazoa; phylum Chordata; class Amphibia; order Anura; family Leptodactylidae; genus Leptodactylus; species Leptodactylus fuscus. The sequence goes on along the minus strand of NC_134267.1, from coordinate 2,906,308 downwards.
GGTTCTGGTGACAGTAACCTATCTATCTGCAGGGCTGGGGTGATATGCTGGGTCTGGTGACAGTAACCTATCTATCTGCAGGACTGGAGTGATATGCTGGGTCTGGTGACAGTAACCTATCTATCTGCCGGGCTGGGGTGATATGCTGGTTCTGGTGACAGTAACCTATCTATCTGCAGGACTGGGGTGATATGCTGGGTCTGGTGACGCTAACCTATCTATCAGCAGGGCTGGGGTGATATGCTGGGTCTGGTGACGCTAACCTATCTTTCTGCAGGGTTGGAGTGATATGGTGGTTCTGGTGACAGTAACCTATCTATCTGCAGGGCTGGGGTGATATGCTGGATCTGGTGACAGTAACCTATCTATCTGCAGGACTGGGGTGATATGCTGGTTCTGGTGACAGTAACCTATCTATCTGCAGGACTGGGGTGATATGCTGGTTCTGGTGACAGTAATCTAGCTATCTGCAGGGCTGGGGTGATATGCTGGGTCTGGTGACAGTAACCTATCTATCTGCAGGGCTGGGGTGATATGCTGGGTCTGGTGACAGTAACCTATCTATCTGTAGGGCTGGGGTGATATACTGGGTCTGGTGGCAGTAACCTATCTATCTGCAGGGCTGGGGTGATATGCTGGGTCTGGTGACAGTAACCTATCTATCTGAAGGGCTGGGGTGATATGCTGGTTCTGGTGACAGTAACCTATCTGTCTGCAGCGCTGGGGTGATATGCTGGGTCTGGTGACAGTAACCTATCTATCTGCAGGGCTGGGGTGATATGCTGGTTCTGGTGACAATAACCTATCTATCTGCAGGGCTGGGGTGATATGCTGGTTCTGGTGACAGTAACCTATCTATCTGCAACGCTGGGGTGATATGCTGGGTCTGGTGACAGTAACCTATCTATCTGCAGGGCTGGGGTAATATGCTGGTTCTGGTGACAGTAACCTATCTATCTGCAGGGCTGGGGTGATATGCTGGTTCTGGTGACAGTAACCTATCTATCTGCAGGGCTGGGTGATATGCTGGTTCTGGTGACAGTAACCTATCAATCTGCAGGGCTGGAGTGATATGCTGGGTCTGGTGACAGTAACCTATCTTTCTGCAGGGCTGGGTGATATGCTGGTTCTGGTGACAGTAACCTATCTATCTGCAGGGCTGGGGTGATATGCTGGTTCTGGTGACAGTAACCTATCTATCTGCAGGACTAGGGTGATATGCTGGTTCAGGTGACAGTAACCTATCTATCTGCAGGGCTGGGGTGATATGCTGGTTCTGGTGACAGTAACCTATCTATCTGCAGGACTGGGGTGATATGCTGGGTCTGGTGACAGTAACCTATCTATCTGCAGGGCTTGGGTGATATGCTGGTTCTGGTGACAGTAACCTATCTATCTGCAGGGCTGGGGTGATATGCTGGTTCTGGTGACAGTAACCTATCTATCTGCAGGGCTGGGTGATATGCTGGTTCTGGTGACAGTAACCTATCTATCTGCAGGTCTGGGGTGATATGCTGGTTCTGGTGACAGTAACCTATCTATCTGCAGGGCTGGGGTGATATGCTGGGTCTGGTGACGCTAACCTATCTATCTGCAGGGCTGGGGTGATACGCTGGGTCTGGTGACGCTAACCTATCTATCTGCAGGGTTGGAGTGATATGGTGGTTCTGGTGGCAGTAACCTATCTATCTGCAGGGCTGGGGTGATATGTTGGATCTGGTGACAGTAACCTATCTATCTGCAGGGTTGGAGTGATATGGTGGTTCTGGTGACAGTAACCTATCTATCTGCAGGGCTGGGGTGATATGCTGGTTCTGGTGACAGTAACCTATCTATCTGCAGGACTGGGGTGATATGCTGGTTCTGGTGACAGTAATCTAGCTATCTGCAGGGCTGGGGTGATATGCTGTGTCTGGTGACAGTAACCTATCTATCTGCAGGGCTGGGGTTATATGCTGGTTCTGGTGACAGTAACCTATCTATCTGCAGGGCTGGGGTGATATGCTGGGTCTGGTGACAGTAACCTATCTATCTGCAGGGCTGGGGTGATATGCTGGTTCTGGTGATCGTAACCTATCTATCTGCAGGGCTGGAGTGATATGCTGGTTCCGGTGACAGTAACCTGTCTATCTGCAGGGCTGGGGTGATATGCTGGGTCTGGTGACAGTAACCTATCTATCTGCAGGGCTGGGGTGATATGCTGGGTCTGGTGACAGTAACCTATCTATCTGCAGGACTGGGGTGATATGCTGGTTCTGGTGACAGTAACCTATCTATCTGCAGGACTGGGGTGATATGCTGGGTCTGGTGACAGTAACCTATCTATCTGCCGGGCTGGGGTGATATGCTGGTTCTGGTGACAGTAACCTATCTATCTGCAGGGCTGGGGTGATATGCTGGGTCTGGTGACGCTAACCTATCTATCTGCAGGGCTGGGGTGATATGCTGGGTCTGGTGACGCTAACCTATCTATCTGCAGGGTTGGAGTGATATGGTGGTTCTGGTGACAGTAACCTATCTATCTGCAGGGCTGGGGTGATATGCTGGTTCTGGTGACAGTAACCTATCTATCTGCAGGGCTGGGGTGATATGCTGGTTCTGGTGACAGTAGCCTATCTATCTGCAGGGCTGGGGTGATATGCTGGATCTGGTGACAGTAACCTATCTATCTGCAGGACTGGGGTGATATGCTGGTTCTGGTGACAGTAACCTATCTATCTGCAGGACTGGGGTGATATGCTGGTTCTGGTGACAGTAATCTAGCTATCTGCAGGGCTGGGGTGATATGCTGGGTCTGGTGACAGTAACCTATCTATCTGCAGGGCTGGGGTGATATGCTGGGTCTGGTGACAGTAACCTATCTATCTGCAGGGCTGGGGTGATATACTGGGTCTGGTGGCAGTAACCTATCTATTTGCAGGGCTGGGGTGATATGCTGGGTCTGGTGACAGTAACCTATCTATCTGCAGGGCTGGGGTGATATGCTGGTTCTGGTGACAGTAACCTATCTATCTGCAGCGCTGGGGTGATATGCTGGGTCTGGTGACAGTAACCTATCTATCTGCAGGGCTGGGGTGATATGCTGGTTCTGGTGACAATAACCTATCTATCTGCAGGGCTGGGGTGATATGCTGGTTCTGGTGACAGTAACCTATCTATCTGCAGCGCTGGGGTGATATGCTGGGTCTGGTGACAGTAACCTATCTATCTGCAGGGCTGGGGTGATATGCTGGTTCTGGTGACAGTAACTTATCTATCTGCAGGGCTGAGGTGATATGCTGGTTCTGGTGACAGTAACCTATCTATCTGCAGGGCTGGGGTGATATGCTGGTTCTGGTGACAGTAACCTATCTATCTGCAGGGCTGGGGTGATATGCTGGTACTGGTGACAGTATCCTATCTATCTGCAGGGCTGGGGTGATATGCTGGTTATGGTGACAGTAACCTATCTATCTGCAGGGCTGAGGTGATATGCTGGTTATGGTGACAGTAACCTATCTATCTGCAGGGCTGAGGTGATATGCTGGTTATGGTGACAGTAACCTATCTATCTGCAGGGCTGGGGTGATATGCTGGGTCTGGTGACAGTAACCTATTTATCTGCAGGGCTTGGGTGATATGCTGGTTCTGGTGATCGTAACCTATCTATCTGCAGGGCTGGAGTGATATGCTGGTTCCGGTGACAGTAACCTGTCTATCTGCAGGGCTGGGGTGATATGCTGGGTCTGGTGACAGTAACCTATCTATCTGCAGGGCTGGGGTGATATGCTGGGTCTGGTGACAGTAACCTATCTATCTGCAGGACTGGGGTGATATGCTGGTTCTGGTGACAGTAACCTATCTATCTGCAGGACTGGGGTGATATGCTGGGTCTTGTGACAGTAACCTATCTATCTGCCGGGCTGGGGTGATATGCTGGTTCTGGTGACAGTAACCTATCTATCTGCAGGGCTGGGGTGATATGCTGGGTCTGGTGACGCTAACCTATCTATCTGCAGGGCTGGGGTGATATGCTGGGTCTGGTGACGCTAACCTATCTATCTGCAGGGTTGGAGTGATATGGTGGTTCTGGTGACAGTAACCTATCTATCTGCAGGGCTGGGGTGATATGCTGGTTCTGGTGACAGTAACCTATCTATCTGCAGGGCTGGGGTGATATGCTGGTTCTGGTGACAGTAACCTATCTATCTGCAGGGCTGGGGTGATATGCTGGATCTGGTCACAGTAACCTATCTATCTGCAGGACTGGGGTGATATGCTGGTTCTGGTGACAGTAACCTATCTATCTGCAGGACTGGGGTGATATGCTGGTTCTGGTGACAGTAATCTAGCTATCTGCAGGGCTGGGGTGATATGCTGGGTCTGGTGACAGTAACCTATCTATCTGCAGGGCTGGGGTGATATGCTGGGTCTGGTGACAGTAACCTATCTATCTGCAGGGCTGGGGTGATATATTGGGTCTGGTGGCAGTAACCTATCTATTTGCAGGGCTGGGGTGATATGCTGGGTCTGGTGACAGTAACCTATCTATCTGCAGGGCTGGGGTGATATGCTGGTTCTGGTGACAGTAACCTATCTATCTGCAGCGCTGGGGTGATATGCTGGGTCTGGTGACAGTAACCTATCTATCTGCAGGGCTGGGGTGATATGCTGGTTCTGGTGACAATAACCTATCTATCTGCAGGGCTGGGGTGATATGCTGGTTCTGGTGACAGTAACCTATCTATCTGCAGCGCTGGGGTGATATGCTGGGTCTGGTGACAGTAACCTATCTATCTGCAGGGCTGGGGTGATATGCTGGTTCTGGTGACAGTAACTTATCTATCTGCAGGGCTGAGGTGATATGCTGGTTCTGGTGACAGTAACCTATCTATCTGCAGGGCTGGGGTGATATGCTGGTTCTGGTGACAGTAACCTATCTATCTGCAGGGCTGGGGTGATATGCTGGTACTGGTGACAGTATCCTATCTATCTGCAGGGCTGGGGTGATATGCTGGTTATGGTGACAGTAACCTATCTATCTGCAGGGCTGAGGTGATATGCTGGTTATGGTGACAGTAACCTATCTATCTGCAGGGCTGGGGTGATATGCTGGTTCTGGTGACAGTAACCTATCTATCTGCAGGACTGGGGTGATATGCTGGGTCTGGTGACAGTAACCTATCTATCTGCAGGGCTTGGGTGATATGCTGGTTCTGGTGACAGTAACCTATCTATCTGCAGGGCTGGGGTGATATGCTGGTTCTGGTGACAGTAACCTATCTATCTGCAGGGCTGGGTTATATGCTGGTTCTGGTGACAGTAACCTATCAATCTGCAGGGCTGGAGTGATATGCTGGTTCTGGTGACAGTAACCTATCAATCTGCAGGGCTGGAGTGATATGCTGGTTCTGGTGACAGTAACCTATCTATCTGCAGGGCTGGGGTGATATGCTGGTTCAGGTGACAGTAACCTATCTATCTGCAGGGCTGGGGTGATATGCTGGTTCTGGTGACAGTAACCTATCTATCTGCAGGACTGGGGTGATCTGCTGGGTCTGGTGACAGTAACCTATCTATCTGCAGGGCTTGGGTGATATGCTGGTTCTGGTGACAGTAACCTATCTATCTGCAGGGCTGGGGTGATATGCTGGTTCTGGTGACAGTAACCTATCTATCTGCAGGGCTGGGTGATATGCTGGTTGTGGTGACAGTAACCTATCTATCTGCAGGGCTGGAGTGATATGCTGGTTCTGGTGACAGTAACCTATCTATCTGCAGGGCTGGGGTGATATGCTGGGTCTGGTGACAGTAACCTATCTATCTGCAGGGCTGGGGTGATATGCTGGGTCTGGTGACAGTAACCTATCTATCTGCAGGACTGGGGTGATATGCTGGTTCTGGTGACAGTAACCTATGTATCCGCTGGACTGGGGTGATATGCTGGGTCTGGTGACAGTAACCTATCTATCTGCAGGTCTGGGGTGATATGCTGGTTCTGGTGACAGTAACCTATCTATCTGCAGGGCTGGGGTGATATGGTGGTTCTGGTGACGCTAACCTATCTATCTGCAGGGCTGGGGTGATACGCTGGGTCTGGTGACGCTAACCTATCTATCTGCAGGGTTGGAGTGATATGGTGGTTCTGGTGACAGTAACCTATCTATCTGCAGGGCTAGGGTGATATGCTGGTTCTGGTGACAGTAACCTATCTATCTGCAGGGCTGGGTGATATGCTGGTTCTGGTGACAGTTACCTATCTATCTGCAGGGCTGGGGTGATATGCTGGGTCTGGTGACAGTAACCTATCTATCTGCAGGGCTGGGGTGATATGCTGGGTCTGGTGACAGTAACCTATCTATCTGCAGGGCTGGGTGATATGCTGGTTCTGGTGACAGTTACCTATCTATCTGCAGGGCTGGGGTGATATGCTGGGTCTGGTGACAGTAACCTATCTATCTGCAGGGCTGGGGTGATATGCTGGGTCTGGTGACAGTAACCTATCTATCTGCAGGACTGGGGTGATATGCTGGTTCTGGTGACAGTAACCTATCTATCCGCTGGACTGGGGTGATATGCTGGGTCTGGTGATAGTAACCTATCTATCTGCAGGGCTGGGATGATATGCTGGGTCTGGTGACAGTAACCTATCTATCTGCAGGACTGGGGTGATATGCTGGTTCTGGTGACAGTAACCTATCTATCTGCAGGTCTGGGGTGATATGCTGGTTCTGGTGACAGTAACCTATCTATCTGCAGGGCTGGGGTGATATGCTGGGTCTGGTGACAGTAACCTATCTATCTGCAGGACTGGGGTGATATGCTGGGTCTGGTGACAGTAACCTATCTATCTGCCGGGCTGGGGTGATATGCTGGTTCTGGTGACAGTAACCTATCTATCTGCAGGGCTGGGGTGATATGCTGGGTCTGGTGACGCTAACCTATCTATCTGCAGGGCTGGGGTGATATGCTGGGTCTGGTGACGCTAACCTATCTATCTGCAGGGTTGGAGTGATATGGTGGTTCTGGTGACAGTAACCTATCTATCTGCAGGGCTGGGGTGATATGCTGGATCTGGTGACAGTAACCTATCTATCTGCAGGGCTTGGGTGATATGCTGGTTCTGGTGACAGTAACCTATCTATCTGCAGGGCTGGGGTGATATGCTGGTTCTGGTGACAGTAACCTATCTATCTGCAGGGCTGGGTGATATGCTGGTTCTGGTGACAGTTACCTATCTATCTGCAGGGCTGGGGTGATATGCTGGGTCTGGTGACAGTAACCTATCTATCTGCAGGGCTGGGGTGATATGCTGGGTCTGGTGACAGTAACTTATCTATCTGCAGGACTGGGGTGATATGCTGGTTCTGGTGACAGTAACCTATCTATCCGCTGGACTGGGGTGATATGCTGGGTCTGGTGATAGTAACCTATCTATCTGCAGGGCTGGGGTGATATGCTGGTTCTGGTGACAGTAACCTATCTATCTGCAGGTCTGGGGTGATATGCTGGTTCTGGTGACAGTAACCTATCTATCTGCAGGGCTGGGGTGATATGCTGGGTCTGGTGACAGTAACCTATCTATCTGCAGGACTGGGGTGATATGCTGGGTCTGGTGACAGTAACCTATCTATCTGCCGGGCTGGGGTGATATGCTGGTTCTGGTGACAGTAACCTATCTATCTGCAGGGCTGGGGTGATATGCTGGGTCTGGTGACGCTAACCTATCTATCTGCAGGGCTGGGGTGATATGCTGGGTCTGGTGACGCTAACCTATCTATCTGCAGGGTTGGAGTGATATGGTGGTTCTGGTGACAGTAACCTATCTATCTGCAGGACTGGGGTGATATGCTGGTTCTGGTGACAGTAACCTATCTATCTGCAGGACTGGGGTGATATGCTGGTTCTGGTGACAGTAATCTAGCTATCTGCAGGGCTGGGGTGATATGCTGGGTCTGGTGACAGTAACCTATCTATCTGCAGGGCTGGGGTGATATGCTGGGTCTGGTGACAGTAACCTATCTATCTGCAGGGCTGGGGTGATATACTGGGTCTGGTGGCAGTAACCTATCTATCTGCAGGGCTGGGGTGATATGCTGTGTCTGGTGACAGTAACCTATCTATCTGCAGGGCTGGGGTGATATGCTGGTTCTGGTGACAGTAACCTATCTGTCTGCAGCGCTGGGGTGATATGCTGGGTCTGGTGACAGTACCCTATCTATCTGCAGGGCTGGGGTGATATGCTGGTTCTGGTGACAATAACCTATCTATCTGCAGGGCTGGGGTGATATGCTGGTTCTGGTGACAGTAACCTATCTATCTGCAGCGCTGGGGTGATATGCTGGGTCTGATGACAGTAACCTATCTATCTGCAGGGCTGGGGTAATATGCTGGTTCTGGTGACAGTAACCTATCTATCTGCAGGGCTGGGGTGATATGGTGGTTCTGGTGACAGTAACCTATCTATCTGCAGGGCTGGGCTGATATGTTGGATCTGGTGACAGTAACCTATCTATCTGCAGGGCTGGGGTGATATACTGGGTCTGGTGGCAGTAACCTATCTATCTGCAGGGCTGGGGTGATATGTTGGATCTGGTGACAGTAACCTATCTATCTGCAGGACTGGGGTGATATGCTGGGTCTGGTGACAGTAACCTATCTATCTGCCGGGCTGGGGTGATATGCTGGTTCTGGTGACAGTAACCTATCTATCTGCAGGGCTGGGGTGATATGCTGGGTCTGGTGACGCTAACCTATCTATCTGCAGGGCTGGGGTGATATGCTGGGTCTGGTGACGCTAACCTATCTATCTGCAGGGTTGGAGTGATATGGTGGTTCTGGTGACAGTAACCTATCTATCTGCAGGGCTGGGGTGATATGCTGGTTCTGGTGACAGTAACCTATCTATCTGCAGGGCTGGGGTGATATGCTGGTTCTGGTGACAGTAACCTATCTATCTGCAGGGCTGGGGTGATATGCTGGATCTGGTGACAGTAACCTATCTATCTGCAGGACTGGGGTGATATGCTGGTTCTGGTGACAGTAACCTATCTATCTGCAGGACTGGGGTGATATGCTGGTTCTGGTGACAGTAATCTAGCTATCTGCAGGGCTGGGGTGATATGCTGGGTCTGGTGACAGTAACCTATCTATCTGCAGGGCTGGGGTGATATGCTGGGTCTGGTGACAGTAACCTATCTATCTGCAGGGCTGGGGTGATATACTGGGTCTGGTGGCAGTAACCTATCTATTTGCAGGGCTGGGGTGATATGCTGGGTCTGGTGACAGTAACCTATCTATCTGCAGGGCTTGGGTGATATGCTGGTTCTGGTGACAGTAACCTATCTATCTGCAGGGCTGGGGTGATATGCTGGTTCTGGTGACAGTAACCTATCTATCTGCAGGGCTGGGGTGATATGCTGGTTCTGGTGACAGTAACCTATCTATCTGCAGGGCTGGGGTGATATGCTGGTTCTGGTGACAGTAACCTATCTATCTGCAGGACTGGGGTGATCTGCTGGGTCTGGTGACAGTAACCTATCTATCTGCAGGGCTTGGGTGATATGCTGGTTCTGGTGACAGTAACCTATCTATCTGCAGGGCTGGGGTGATATGCTGGTTCTGGTGACAGTAACCTATCTATCTGCAGGGCTGGGTGATATGCTGGTTGTGGTGACAGTAACCTATCAATCTGCAGGGCTGGAGTGATATGCTGGTTCTGGTGACAGTAACCTATCAATCTGCAGGGCTGGGGTGATATGCTGGTTGTGGTGACAGTAACCTATCTATCTGCAGGGCTGGGGTGATATGCTGGGTCTGGTGACAGTAACCTATCTATCTGCAGGGCTGGGGTGATATGCTGGGTCTGGTGACAGTAACCTATCTATCTGCAGGGCTGGGGTGATATGCTGGGTCTGGTGACAGTAACCTATCTATCTGCAGGGCTGGGGTGATATGCTGGTTGTGGTGACAGTAACCTATCTATCTGCAGGGCTGGGGTGATATGCTGGGTCTGGTGACAGTAACCTATCTATCTGCAGGGCTGGGGTGATATGCTGGGTCTGGTGACAGTAACCTATCAATCTGCAGGGCTGGGGTGATATGCTGGTTGTGGTGACAGTAACCTATCTATCTGCAGGGCTGGGGTGATATGCTGGGTCTGGTGACAGTAACCTATCTATCTGCAGGGCTGGGGTGATATGCTGGGTCTGGTGACAGTAACCTATCTATCTGCAGGGCTGGGGTGATATGCTGGGTCTGGTGACAGTAACCTATCTATCTGCAGGACTGGGGTGATATGCTGGTTCTGGTGACAGTAACCTATGTATCCGCTGGACTGGGGTGATATGCTGGGTCTGGTGACAGTAACCTATCTATCTGCAGGTCTGGGGTGATATGCTGGTTCTGGTGACAGTAACCTATCTATCTGCAGGGCTGGGGTGATATGGTGGTTCTGGTGACGCTAACCTATCTATCTGCAGGGCTGGGGTGATACGCTGGGTCTGGTGACGCTAACCTATCTATCTGCAGGGTTGGAGTGATATGGTGGTTCTGGTGACAGTAACCTATCTATCTGCAGGGCTAGGGTGATATGCTGGTTCTGGTGACAGTAACCTATCTATCTGCAGGGCTGGGTGATATGCTGGTTCTGGTGACAGTTACCTATCTATCTGCAGGGCTGGGGTGATATGCTGGGTCTGGTGACAGTAACCTATCTATCTGCAGGGCTGGGGTGATATGCTGGGTCTGGTGACAGTAACCTATCTATCTGCAGGACTGGGGTGATATGCTGGTTCTGGTGACAGTAACCTATCTATCCGCTGGACTGGGGTGATATGCTGGGTCTGGTGATAGTAACCTATCTATCTGCAGGGCTGGGGTGATATGCTGGGTCTGGTGACAGTAACCTATCTATCTGCAGGACTGGGGTGATATGCTGGTTCTGGTGACAGTAACCTATCTATCTGCAGGTCTGGGGTGATATGCTGGTTCTGGTGACAGTAACCTATCTATCTGCAGGACTGGGGTGATATGCTGGGTCTGGTGACAGTAACCTATCTATCTGCAGGACTGGGGTGATATGCTGGGTCTGGTGACAGTAACCTATCTATCTGCCGGGCTGGGGTGATATGCTGGTTCTGGTGACAGTAACCTATCTATCTGCAGGGCTGGGGTGATATGCTGGGTCTGGTGACGCTAACCTATCTATCTGCAGGGCTGGGGTGATATGCTGGGTCTGGTGACGCTAACCTATCTATCTGCAGGGTTGGAGTGATATGGTGGTTCTGGTGACAGTAACCTATCTATCTGCAGGGCTGGGGTGATATGCTGGATCTGGTGACAGTAACCTATCTATCTGCAGGACTGGGGTGATATGCTGGTTCTGGTGACAGTAACCTATCTATCTGCAGGACTGGGGTGATATGCTGGTTCTGGTGACAGTAATCTAGCTATCTGCAGGGCTGGGGTGATATGCTGGGTCTTGTGACAGTAACCTATCTATCTGCAGGGCTTGGGTGATATGCTGGTTCTGGTGACAGTAACCTATCTATCTGCAGGGCTGGGGTGATATGCTGGTTCTGGTGACAGTAACCTATCTATCTGCAGGGCTGGGTGATATGCTGGTTCTGGTGACAGTTACCTATCTATCTGCAGGGCTGGGGTGATATGCTGGGTCTGGTGACAGTAACCTATCTATCTGCAGGGCTGGGGTGATATGCTGGGTCTGGTGACAGTAACCTATCTATCTGCAGGACTGGGGTGATATGCTGGTTCTGGTGACAGTAACCTATCTATCCGCTGGACTGGGGTGATATGCTGGGTCTGGTGATAGTAACCTATCTATCTGCAGGGCTGGGGTGATATGCTGGGTCTGGTGACAGTAACCTATCTATCTGCAGGACTGGGGTGATATGCTGGTTCTGGTGACAGTAACCTATCTATCTGCAGGTCTGGGGTGATATGCTGGTTCTGGTGACAGTAACCTATCTATCTGCAGGGCTGGGGTGATATGCTGGGTCTGGTGACAGTAACCTATCTATCTGCAGGACTGGGGTGATATGCTGGGTCTGGTGACAGTAACCTATCTATCTGCCGGGCTGGGGTGATATGCTGGTTCTGGTGACAGTAACCTATCTATCTGCAGGGCTGGGGTGATATGCTGGGTCTGGTGACGCTAACCTATCTATCTGCAGGGCTGGGGTGATATGCTGGGTCTGGTGACGCTAACCTATCTATCTGCAGGGTTGGAGTGATATGGTGGTTCTGGTGACAGTAACCTATCTATCTGCAGGGCTGGGGTGATATGCTGGATCTGGTGACAGTAACCTATCTATCTGCAGGACTGGGGTGATATGCTGGTTCTGGTGACAGTAACCTATCTATCTGCAGGACTGGGGTGATATGCTGGTTCTGGTGACAGTAATCTAGCTATCTGCAGGGCTGGGGTGATATGCTGGGTCTGGTGACAGTAACCTATCTATCTGCAGGGCTGGGGTGATATGCTGGGTCTGGTGACAGTAACCTATCTATCTGCAGGGCTGGGGTGATATACTGGGTCTGGTGGCAGTAACGTATCTATCTGCAGGGCTGGGGTGATATGCTGGGTCTGGTGACAGTAACCTATCTATCTGCAGGGCTGGGGTGATATGCTGGTTCTGGTGACAGTAACCTATCTGTCTGCAGCGCTGGGGTGATATGCTGGGTCTGGTGACAGTAACCTATCTATCTGCAGGGCTGGGGTGATATGCTGGTTCTGGTGACAATAACCTATCTATCTGCAGGGCTGGGGTGATATGCTGGTTCTGGTGACAGTAACCTATCTATCTGCAGCGCTGGGGTGATATGCTGGGTCTGATGACAGTAACCTATCTATCTGCAGGGCTGGGGTAATATGCTGGTTCTGGTGACAGTAACCTATCTATCTGCAGGGCTGGGGTGATATGGTGGTTCTGGTGACAGTAACCTATCTATCTGCAGGGCTGGGGTGATATGTTGGATCTGGTGACAGTAACCTATCTATCTGCAGGGCTGGGGTGATATACTGGGTCTGGTGGCAGTAACCTATCTATCTGCAGGGCTGGGGTGATATGTTGGATCTGGTGACAGTAACCTATCTATCTGCAGGGCTGGGGTGATATACTGGGTCTGGTGGCAGTAACCTATCTATCTGCAGGGCTGGGGTGATATGCTGGGTCTGGTGACAGTAACCTATCTATCTGCAGGGCTGGGGTGATATGCTGGGTCTGGTGACGCTAACCTATCTATCTGCAGGGCTGGGGTGATACGCTGGGTCTGGTGACGCTAACCTATCTATCTGCAGGGTTGGAGTGATATGTTGGATCTGGTGACAGTAACCTATCTATCTGCAGGGCTGGGGTGATATACTGGGTCTGGTGGCAGTAACCTATCTTTTTGCAGGGCTGGGGTGATATGCTGGGTCTGGTGACAGTAACCTATCTATCTGCAGGGCTGGGGTGATATGCTGGTTCTGGTGACAGTAACCTATCTATCTGCAGGGCTGGGTGATATGCTGGTTCTGGTGACAGTTACCTATCTATCTGCAGGGCTGGGGTGATATGCTGGGTCTGGTGACAGTAACCTATCTATCTGCAGGGCTGGGGTGATATGCTGGGTCTGGTGACAGTAACCTATCTATCTGCAGGACTGGGGTGATATGCTGGTTCTGGTGACAGTAACCTATCTATCCGCTGGACTGGGGTGATATGCTGGGTCTGGTGATAGTAACCTATCTATCTGCAGGGCTGGGGTGATATGCTGGGTCTGGTGACAGTAACCTATCTATCTGCAGGACTGGGGTGATATGCTGGTTCTGGTGACAGTAACCTATCTATCTGCAGGTCTGGGGTGATATGCTGGTTCTGGTGACAGTAACCTATCTATCTGCAGGGCTGGGGTGATATGCTGGGTCTGGTGACAGTAACCTATCTATCTGCAGGACTGGGGTGATATGCTGGGTCTGGTGACAGTAACCTATCTATCTGCCGGGCTGGGGTGATATGCTGGTTCTGGTGACAGTAACCTATCTATCTGCAGGGCTGGGGTGATATGCTGGGTCTGGTGACGCTAACCTATCTATCTGCAGGACTGGGGTGATATGCTGGTTCTGGTGACAGTAACCTATCTATCTGCAGGTCTGGGGTGATATGCTGGTTCTGGTGACAGTAACCTATCTATCTGCAGGGCTGGGGTGATATACTGGGTCTGGTGGCAGTAACCTATCTATCTGCAGGGCTGGGGTGATATGCTGGGTCTGGTGACAGTAACCTATCTATCTGCAGGGCTGGGGTGATATGCTGGTTCTGGTGACAGTAACCTATCTGTCTGCAGCGCTGGGGTGATATGCTGGGTCTGGTGACAGTAACCTATCTATCTGCAGGGCTGGGGTGATATGCTGGTTCTGGTGACAATAACCTATCTATCTGCAGGGCTGGGGTGATATGCTGGTTCTGGTGACAGTAACCTATCTATCTGCAGCGCTGGGGTGATATGCTGGGTCTGATGACAGTAACCTATCTATCTGCAGGGCTGGGGTAATATGCTGGTTCTGGTGACAGTAACCTATCTATCTGCAGGGCTGGGGTGATATGGTGGTTCTGGTGACAGTAACCTATCTATCTGCAGGGCTGGGGTGATATGTTGGATCTGGTGACAGTAACCTATCTATCTGCAGGGCTGGGGTGATATACTGGGTCTGGTGGCAGTAACCTATCTATCTGCAGGGCTGGGGTGATATGTTGGATCTGGTGACAGTAACCTATCTATCTGCAGGGCTGGGGTGATATACTGGGTCTGGTGGCAGTAACCTATCTATCTGCAGGGCTGGGGTGATATGCTGGGTCTGGTGACAGTAACCTATCTATCTGCAGGGCTGGGGTGATATGCTGGGTCTGGTGACGCTAACCTATCTATCTGCAGGGCTGGGGTGATACGCTGGGTCTGGTGACGCTAACCTATCTATCTGCAGGGTTGGAGTGATATGTTGGATCTGGTGACAGTAACCTATCTATCTGCAGGGCTGGGGTGATATACTGGGTCTGGTGGCAGTAACCTATCTATCTGCAGGGCTGGGGTGATATGCTGGGTCTGGTGACAGTAACCTATCTATCTGCAGGGCTGGGGTGATATGCTGGTTCTGGTGACAGTAACCTATCTATCTGCAGGGCTGGGTGATATGCTGGTTCTGGTGACAGTTACCTATCTATCTGCAGGGCTGGGGTGATATGCTGGGTCTGGTGACAGTAACCTATCTATCTGCAGGGCTGGGGTGATATGCTGGGTCTGGTGACAGTAACCTATCTATCTGCAGGACTGGGGTGATATGCTGGTTCTGGTGACAGTAACCTATCTATCCGCTGGACTGGGGTGATATGCTGGGTCTGGTGATAGTAACCTATCTATCTGCAGGGCTGGGGTGATATGCTGGGTCTGGTGACAGTAACCTATCTATCTGCAGGACTGGGGTGATATGCTGGTTCTGGTGACAGTAACCTATCTATCTGCAGGTCTGGGGTGATATGCTGGTTCTGGTGACAGTAACCTATCTATCTGCAGGGCTGGGGTGATATGCTGGGTCTGGTGACAGTAACCTATCTATCTGCAGGACTGGGGTGATATGCTGGGTCTGGTGACAGTAACCTATCTATCTGCCGGGCTGGGGTGATATGCTGGTTCTGGTGACAGTAACCTATCTATCTGCAGGGCTGGGGTGATATGCTGGGTCTGGTGACGCTAACCTATCTATCTGCAGGGCTGGGGTGATATGCTGGGTCTGGTGACGCTAACCTATCTATCTGCAGGGTTGGAGTGATATGGTGGTTCTGGTGACAGTAACCTATCTATCTGCAGGGCTGGGGTGATATGCTGGATCTGGTGACAGTAACCTATCTATCTGCAGGACTGGGGTGATATGCTGGTTCTGGTGACAGTAACCTATCTATCTGCAGGACTGGGGTGATATGCTGGTTCTGGTGACAGTAATCTAGCTATCTGCAGGGCTGGGGTGATATGCTGGGTCTGGTGACAGTAACCTATCTATCTGCAGGGCTGGGGTGATATGCTGGGTCTGGTGACAGTAACCTATCTATCTGCAGGGCTGGGGTGATATACTGGGTCTGGTGGCAGTAACCTATCTATCTGCAGGGCTGGGGTGATATGCTGGGTCTGGTGACAGTAACCTATCTATCTGCAGGGCTTGGGTGATATGCTGGTTCTGGTGACAGTAACCTATCTATCTGCAGGGCTGGGGTGATATGCTGGTTCTGGTGACAGTAACCTATCTATCTGCAGGGCTGGGTGATATGCTGGTTCTGGTGACAGTTACCTATCTATCTGCAGGGCTGGGGTGATATGCTGGGTCTGGTGACAGTAACCTATCTATCTGCAGGGCTGGGGTGATATGCTGGGTCTGGTGACAGTAACCTATCTATCTGCAGGGCTGGGGTGATATGCTGGGTCTGGTGACAGTAACCTATCTATCTGCAGGGCTGGGGTGATATGCTGGGTCTGGTGACAGTAACCTATCTATCTGCAGGACTGGGGTGATATGCTGGTTCTGGTGACAGTAACCTATCTATCCGCTGGACTGGGGTGATATGCTGGGTCTGGTGATAGTAACCTATCTATCTGCTGGGCTGGGGTGATATG